>NW_013952854.1:461442-467958 GCF_001266775.1 Austrofundulus limnaeus | reverse complement strand
CCCTGGAACCCATTATAAAACCCGTGGAGACAAAGGTTTTCAGGTGGTGGCCCCGAGGCTCTGGAACGCTCTCCCTCTTCGCTGCTCAGATTCTACTGACTCTTTTAAGAAACATCTTAAGACATTTTTATTCAGACAGGCTTTTAGTTAAGTGATTTTTATTGTATTTTAATTATTGTTTTTATATCTGTGATCTGTTTTATTGTTTTTAATTATATTGCTTTCTGTGAAGCACTTTGTGATGTTTGTGTCTGTGAAAGTTGCTACAGAAATAAAGTTTACTTACTTACTTACTTACTTGCTTGTTTGCTTGCTTACTTACTTACTTACTTTTTCAATAAAGGAAAAAAAAACTTTTGTGCTCACAGAACAACAGTTGTTCAACACACTAACAGAATGAAATTTATCTTATTTAGCTTTTTATTGAGAAAAATGGAGATGAAACACGGAGGCAGTAGCTGACATGTATTCAGTAAAAGAAACTTATTTGGCCAAAAACCACATGAAGTATCTCTGCAGCCTTTGGCCACAGAGCGACAGTCATCATACAACTTATTTATGGACATACTTCTCTGTGTTTCAGCCTTTTATTTACAGAAATTAGTATTTTATTATGCAGAGCTGCCAGTTGAGCGCCCCCTCTGGTGGGGGAATAGATAGTCATAGAATACAAATAAACAAGCCTTTTTTCGTTTCTGTCTTAAAGTAATTTCTTTTTTGCTATCCGAAACAGAAAATGAAACTCAAATCATTTTTATCCCCTTTTGACACTAAGAATGAGAATGGCTTTGTATTTTAATTTTAACTCCAGTATTTTAAAACAAAAATCAAATATCCACTCGTTTCTTGTTTTTAAATACCCGTTTCAAAAATGAAAATCCAATGACCAAAAGATACACTGACCAATCTGAATCTCCATGATTTGAAATTGAATGCATTGGTTTGAAAATAAATTTTACTAAATTGAAACTGAATTTAATGATTTGAAACTGAATTTTAAGTTTTGAATTTGAATTAATTTGCTTTAAAACTGGATTTTGGTTTATCAAGAATTCAGTTCGACCACTTTCACTTTCAGTTCCATAATTCAATTTTAGTTCTAAAATTCATTTTTGTGTGTCACACATCCTGGTCCTTGAGAAAGCCAGCCAAAGTAATCAAACACAGGTCCACAGATTTATGTTTCACTTTGGTGAAGTTTCCCTTCTGTAATGTAACAGAGTTGATGCAATCCACTGTAAAAGTGACAAAAACAGACAGTTATTTTATTGCAGTGATTAATTTTACCTACATGTAGAAAATGTTACATTTACATCACATCATGGATCGCATATCGATCAGATGCTGCTGCTGACTGATCCATGATGAGATGTAAATTAGAGGTGTGCCAAAAAATCGATTCACATAAGAATCTAGATTCTCATTTACTACGATTCAAAATCGATTTAAAATTTCCCGAAATCGATTCTGAAAAAATAAAACAAACCCGCTGAAGCCTCCCCTGTACTTGTGGTGAAGTCTCGTGTAATTACAAAATTACGTGAGACTTCACCATGCAGCAGGTTCTCGGACATACGCATGCACGGAAAGTTTCAAAACAAATGGAGGAAAAAGAGATTCAACCGGTCCAGTCTTCGTTGTTTTTTACCGAATGCCGGGGAAGACCGAGCTTGACATGAACTTCTTAGTGTGCAAGGTTTGCAAAATGAAGATCAACTTCGGGAACACAACAAATGTGCACGCTCTCATAACCAGGCATCACCCAGAGTTAAAGGATTCAGAGCAGAGTCAACCACCAGCAGCAGATCAACACACACTGCAGTCCTTCACCAAGCTGGCCGCCAATTCCGAGATGGCAAAAAAAAAAAAAAAAAAACAGGTCTATCGCCTGCTTCATCGTCAAAGACTTACGGCCTTACAGTGTGGTGGAGAACGAGGGGTTTACATGCTGCAGACAGCGGAGCCAAGGTGTGCCATACCATCCCGTAAGTTTTTCACTGAAACAGTTGTGCCACAGCTTTGCGAAGAAAGTTCTTATGTTGCAGGAAACACTTTCAGGAAAAATGTAGAGGCAGCTACTGGTGTTATTTTTCAGTTTAAAAAAACTTCACTTGTTATTCTTAAAGCTTCTGAATAATTGTTTTTCATTTGTGCAAAAGTAGTGTTCCATGTTGTATTTTTGGTACTGCAACTTTCCTGTGGAAAGAAAAGTGCATGCCTGTAGCACTTTATTTACAAAGCAATTTATTTTTGTTCCAAATTATTTATAGCTGTGGTCCAGGCATGATTTTTTTAAAAAGGCACTTTCCTTAAAATTGAAAAGGCAGCATGTTTAATTGCATTATTTTTCTAACAATGATTCACTTTTATTTTTTGTTACTTAAGCAATATGTAATATGCCTTTATGCAACGGCTGAAAAAGTTACATTTAAGCTGATATATTCAAAACTTATTAAATGTGAAAACGACTCTGTTGTCTGTATTTGTCATTCTGTCTTGCAAAGCAGACGGGAGTAGATCATGCAGATTCTATAGACTGAAGCAGAATTTTTTTTTACAAATCAAATCATTTTGAATTGAAAATCGTTTTGAATCTAAAATTGATTTTGAATCGAATCGTGGACCCCGAAATCGGAATCGAATTGTGACATAAAAGATTCCCACCCCAAATGTAAATGTAATATTTTCTATATTTTTATATTATAAATTAATCACTGCAATAAAATGTCTGTTTTTGTCACTTTTACGGTGGATTGCATCAACTCTGTTACACACAGAAGGGAAACTTCACCAAAGTGAAACATAAATCTGTGGATCTGTGTTTGATTACTCTGGCTGGCTTTCTCAAGGACCAGGATGTGACACACAAAAATCTGAATTTTAGAACTGAAATTGAATTATGGAACTGAAAGTGGAAGTAGGCAAACTGAATATTTAATAAACCAAAATACAGTTTCAAAGCAAATTAATTCAAATTCAAAACTCTACATTCACTTTCAAACCAATAAATTCAGTTTCAATTTAGTGAAATTTATTTTCAAACCAATGCATTCAATTTCAAATTATACACATACAAATTCAATCTGAGCAATTCAAATTCAATTCCTGCTGGCACAAGATTCATCCCATAGGTGGTTGTCTTCGTGGACCAGGGTTGGACACTCCTGTGACCCAACACTTGCTAAAGGGACCAGCTAGTCTGGTCTGGGACTGCTCCACAGGAACAGTTAGAGAGGAAAGGAGTGGGTTTCCCTCCTGGACCTGTTGCCTCAACCCAACCATGAATTAGTGGGATGGATGGATGGATGGATGGAGTGCTAATTATGATTTTTTAATACAGTATAATCATAAAAACAATGATTAAAAGGTAATTATGTCTTTGTTGTGTTTTGATTTTCTTATGACAAATGAGAATGTTTCTGGTTGTTCTTTTTGTGATAATGTTAGCACATCTGCATCAGTCTGACTGATGTTATTTTAGATGGCAATGAGCAAACAGCATTGCACAGATCACTTCACACTTCCTGCCCTTGATAATTAATTGTTTTGTTGATACTGAAAGCATACATCATTTCTGTAATATTCAAACATGTTATGAGACAAATGATGAGTCCATTGGTTCAGGCTATGTTCAAGTTAATTCAAGATAAAAGAAAAAAAGTGTTGGTGACTCATTCCTAGCAAACACTTTAAAAGGAAAAAAATAAAGCCTGCAGTATATTTAGAAGCCAACAGTTTTGGTGATATCACTGATGATTACAGCCTGTCTGATTTGTGTCTGTGGGAATAAGGTGGGATAATGGTCACAAATATTGATGGTGCTGTTTACGCCAAGAGAAAGAGCATCCCTGAATTCTGTTTCTCACCTCAAAATGACTTTCAGAAGAAAACAGTGCTTTGCTTTACAGCCAGGAGATTTGGATTCCCTTAAGCAAGACCTGCCAAGAAGTAGCTTCTGTCTGCAGGGACGGACAAGTGGGCCCTGCGTAAAATAAGAAAAGATAGCTGATAGTTCATTAGCTAGTTAGGCACAGGGAGGGGCATACCACAGAGGGTTTAAAGAACCTGTTTTTCACCGTAACTATGAGCCTTTTATTTTAGACAGAGCAGAAAAAATATGCAGCCAAAGACTTGTTATTTTTACTTATTGTCTTTCTATCAAAGCATAGTTTTATCAATTTCTTTTTAGTTTACTCAAGACATGTCATAGCCGTAAGAGATTCCCATTATGATAATGTATTTTTGTGGATAAATTGATAATGGGGCAGTTCAGAGAGCAAACATGACCACAGCAAAGCTCCGTCTCAGCCCCAGTAAGAAAAGTGGTTGTTGCTTTCCTCCACAGTCTGAGTCCAGCCTCAGGCTTCTCTATCCTCCAGAGACTTGCCGAACACCACTTCAAAGGCTGAACCCCTCTCCTCATATATTGAATACCCTCTCTCCTCTCCGCTGCAACAAACACAAGAACTTAAAGAATTAATTAGACATTGGATCAAACAAGGGTTAGAAAATCCTGCTTGCTGAACAAACCCAAAGAAAGGAATTCACACGTGAAAGCAGATACTTTTTTTTCTTCTCAGTGACATTTACTCCTTCACCAAGGATTGTACTTGGACATATTTTACAGTGTTTGTTCCCACCAGCAGACAATATGCAAAACAGTGGTTTCTGATCAACTGTTTTAGCTAAAAAGACAGTTTTTAAAAATAATTTCACCCAAGTAAATCATTTAATCTGTAAAATATTCCAAATTATGTTCATTTTTAAATGCAAATCAATGTGAGAGCTTTTGAAGTGCATTAAATTTATAAGTAGGGTAACTCTGGACAATCCAATCAATACCTCACATCTCACAGCCCTTATGCAACAAGAGTGATGGATTCGTTTTTTATTAGTAGTACAGTAAAAAATCTGAGTCAGTACAGTCACTGATTATCCCCACTACACATTAGCCAAAGTGTCGATGTAGAGAGTTGATTCATGATATCAAATATGACAAACAGCCTCTTGGTAACATGTTGGAGAAAGATTGTATGAACGGGTCCATAAACCCTGGTCTTTGTTATCTTTTAGTGCCATCTCCCGATAGGCAGGCTGCCTGTTATTGACTGGAGGACAAGCTGCAAGTCAGAGTTAGGTCAGAAAACAAGATTACATAGTTCTGTCAACTGTGAAAACAGCATTATTGATCTGAATAAGCAAGCTGGCTAACAATTGGATATTTGTCTCCTCACAAAATGTCTGACAATAATATATTAATGAGCAGTCTTAAAGAGATAGTTCAGACCTTTTGATAGGATTTTGTGGAAAGATTATGAACTCCAGTGAGAGGCTGGTTCTGTGGCCTCAGCTTGGAGAAATTCAGTTTGATTCTGATCAGATTGTTGAGCTGCAGTTGAGTGGTGCTAAGAAGAAGTATTCCTGCTGTAGAACTGGACTAAAATAACAGCAGACCACTTTTGGTGTAGCTGGAGGTATTTATAGTAGAATATTGTAAAGTTTTCATTGGAATTCCAGTGTAATGCAAAACTGACAGTTGGTTTATAAAGTGTGTTTTCATGAACTATGAAATTTGTTGGATTGGAATAGTTTTAAAGTGCCTATGGTGTCCAATTTTTGTAATACATATGAATGTATATTTAGAAAGAGGACGTTGATAAAATATTGCAAAAGAAATTTCATGTTGCTGAGATGAACAGTTGTTGAGATATTTGCCTGTGAAGTAACAGGAAGTGATGTCAAAGGGGAGTGTCTGCATGTGAACAGAGTGTTACTACAACAGCCAACAGACTGTAGAGAAGAATCTGATGTTTCTTAAGATTACTTTGAGTCGCTAGCAGAGAGCGAAAAAGAAGAGTCAGAGTTCAAATAATATTGTTTCCATAAACAAAGACCAGAAAGTTTTCTTTGTTAAAGAGTTCCCCTTTGATGTCACTTCCTGTTTCACTTTGGCTGAACCAAGTTCAAAAGAAAATATGCCAGTTATGGGACAAAATGAGTAAAATCGTGTGTATTATTCCAACTTTCTTGAATATAAAGATGTTTGACTTTTTGTATTTGAAGAATATGCATGTCACAGGCAGTTTAAAGGGGACATATCATGCAAAAATATGTGTACATTTTGTTATGTACTTAGAGTCTAGGAGTGCTGAAAAAAATGTATTTTGCCTCTCCCGGAGCTGCGTAAATATCTTTATGTTGTGTTTGGGTCATTCTTTTTCCGTTCAGTTTTCTTTATTTCCTATCAAGTTTTCTTCCGCATCACAGTATTTGCTGAGGAACTGCTAAATAAGATCATGGAGTTCCGTTTAACCAGTTTTGTGAAC
The DNA here is from genome assembly GCF_001266775.1 of Austrofundulus limnaeus. Classification (NCBI taxonomy): domain Eukaryota; kingdom Metazoa; phylum Chordata; class Actinopteri; order Cyprinodontiformes; family Rivulidae; genus Austrofundulus; species Austrofundulus limnaeus. The sequence continues at coordinate 461,632 of NW_013952854.1, read as the reverse complement.
TGGCAATTCTGCAGGTTTGTCGTCTTCATTCTCCTCTCGCTCTGGGTCAAAATCTGGCTCCAACATGTAAGGTGGATAAGTCTTCTGCTGTTGACATCTTTGCATCAGTTTGTGAATAAAAGTTTCTGTGCAACTATAGATCGTTGTATGTCTGCTAACAAACTACAAAAATGGCCAAACGGGGTGGGGG
>NW_013952854.1:453066-460442 GCF_001266775.1 Austrofundulus limnaeus | reverse complement strand
AGTAATATCACAGAAGTAGTATAAAATAGTAAACTCACCGACTACAATTTCCCAAAAACACAGCATACGTTGCCGCTCCCAAGTAGGGACTTGTCTCTGGAAAGCCTCGATAAAAGACGCCGACGTCTCCTCTGATGATGAGCGCTAGTGTCGCGGTAGCAACATGCTATGTGTTTACATCCATCGCCGCCATGTTTGCAATGACTTGTCGCGAGAACAAACGTATTCACGTGTGACTTTAATAGCATTTCTTACTTAATGGAAACACCGCAGTTGCGAAACTGTGTTTTTCGACATTAACAGAACATCGACAAAGTTTTGCGCACATTTGCAATGGAAACACAGCTAGTAACTCAGACCAAAGCATTGCAGTTCCACTTTCTATAGACCACAACTGAATGATTCAAATTTGAAAAAAAAGCTATCTCTCTGTGTCTAGTCCTTGCTCTAACTGTTTGCTCATCAGTCCAGTCCAATCTAAACTCTAGTTTTCCAAACTGAGTCATTAAAGTTGTAAGATAACATCATTCACACCTTTAATCCCAGTTCAAGGGACATAACTATTCAGCCAGTTTGTAAGTGTGAAGTGTTATGAAGTGTGTGAACTGATTTGATGGCTGTTGAAGGGATCTTTGTTGATTTTCTTTTACTTTAGTTTTTCAGATCATTCCTGATTAGCACACTTGACTGTGCAGTAATATTATCGACTTTGTTGTGTGTTGATTTAACTCAGTCAAAAGATGCTAAGTGGGTTTTTTCTTATCAATATGCTGTTTTAAGCTGCACAAATGCTCATTGACAGAAGAAGAGAACCCTTCTGACAGGGAGGTGAGTGATCATAACTTGGCTGTGAAGCAGCACTGGCTGGAGGCAGTGTTTAGAAGTGCACATAAAGCAATACACACATCAGAGACGACGCTGCAGGATGACCAGTAAAAGCAGTTTACCCGCCTTCATTTTAGCTTTTCCTCCTATCTTTTCTTCTCTGTTTCTACATTCCCATTCTCGTTTTTTCTCAACATTTACAGCCCTCACACCTCCCTTTCTATATTTCCTCTGTCTTTTTCCACACATGTACATTGCGAGCACACACAAACAGAAAAAAAAAAGTCCGGCCTCCCACTGCGTGCAGAGTGTGCAGAGAAGCCACCCGTACACCAGGCGAGTAATCCTGCATAACCAGCCTCCCTACCATCACACTATCTGCTGATCAAAGAGACTCCAAACAGCCAGAAACTACAGCTGGTGCAAAAGCAGAACACGCACGGCAACACAATTAGCAAGCCCCACTTCTTTTACATGTTGGATTTCACTACCGACCTCTGACATTCTCCCTCACAAACGCACTCATATATATCTGTGCATGCGAAATTGATTGGCGTAACCCCGAATATGCAAATGCCTTTGCTTGTGTTTTAAAATCTGTATGCATACACACACATGCATTTAGAGTATGATTAAATGCAGTCTGTCCTTTGAGTGACTGCTGATGATGGTTTCATCCACTGATATCTAAGTTGCGCAATTAAAGAGAGTGAAGAGCCTCAACAGGAGAGGAAGAAGAGGATCAAAGTGAGCGGGGTAGTGAACAGAAGAGGAGCAGATGATAAATGAGCCCAGGAGAGGGTATCTTTTAAAAGAAAATTCTGGAAAATGGGAATCTGTGGGAAACATGTCCGATCAAAAGGAGAAAAGTGTCAATGGCTGTGTTGTTTCAGTTGTAGATTAACTAACAGGATGACAAAAGTGGTTGGATTTTTGGAAGAAAGGCAGAGAACAAACACAAGGGAAGAGTTTCAAATTAGATTATGTTTATTAAATAGCAAATGTTTACGAGAATTTTTAAAGATTTTTTTCGTTAGCCTAGATAAAAGGCGACTTTAAAGAAAAGAGGAATGAAGCCTACTTTTCAATTTGCTGGCACATTAGCACATTTTAACAAAAAAAAATTAAAGGTCACACTGATAATTGCGGTAGGAGCTTTATTTTGCTCGAGGTTACAAAATGATGCCAAGTGTTTCTCCTCTACACATGCAAGGATCGTGCCTCTCAAGCCACAACCTATATCTGAAAATTTTTTTCACTGTAGTTTTTTTACAGAAAAAAAAACATTTTTACCGTTATTCGTTCTTTTATATTTGATTGTAAAATGTTCTTAAATGGTTTGAATGTTGTGCTAGAATATTTTTTATTAATTCTGACTCTTTTTAGCATTTAATTTTCATAGAGGGACAGCTGCTAAAGCTTTTTTGAGCTCACCTAATGTCTAAAATGTTAAAGATGAGTGTTGGAGCTAAACATAAGCAAGAGAAAATAAGAATGGAAAATCTTGGAGTGAGGACAAAGAAAAGGTGTCGCTAACGTGATTCCCTAAGATGTTGCTGCAGGTAGAGGCTTCATAAAGGCTGCTCCATCTTCAGACCCACTTTTTCAGGCAGACGGTTGACATAAGAGTAAAGCAGGGGAGATTGTTGTGTTTGTTGGCAACAGATGGTGTAATCCTGGACACGCTGCTAAATGAGGGCATTCAGCACTCAGGAAACAGATCTGGTTGAGTTTCATTGTGTCTCAGAGACTTTTCTATTATTACCTGCTAATGTTGGATAAAAGGTTATCAGTTGAGCTGCTGATGCAACACATACAGGTGCTGGTCATAAAATTAGAATATCATGAAAAAGTAGATTTATTTCAGTAATTCCATTTAAAAAGTGAAACTTGTATATTATATTCATACATTACATACAAACTCATATATTTCAAATGTTTATTTCGTTTAATTTTGATGATTACAAATGACAACAAATGAAAATCTCAAATTCAGCATATCAGAAAATTAGAATCTTGTGAAAAGGTTCAAAATGGATGGCACCTGGTACCACACTCTAATCAGCTAATTAACTCAAACCACCTGCAAAGGCCTTTAAATGGTCTTTCAGTCTAGTTCTATAGGCTACACAATCATGGGGAAGACTGCTGACTTGACAGTTGTCCAAAAGACGACCATCGACACCTTGCACAAGGAGGGCAAGACACAAAAGGTCATCGCTAAAGAGGCTGGCTGTTCACAGAGCTCTGTGTCCAAGCACATTAATAGAGAGGCGAAGGGAAGGAAAAGATGTGGTCGAAAAAAATGTACAAGCAAGAGAGATAACCGCACCCTGGAGAGGATTGTGAAACAAAACCCATTCAAAAATGTGGGGGAGATTCACGAAGAGTGGACTGCAGCTGGAGTGAGTGCTTCAAGAACCACCACACACAGACGTTTGAAAGACATGGGTTTCTGCTGTCGCATTCCTTGTGTCAAGCCACTCTTGAACCACAGACAGCGTCAGAAGCATCTTGCCTGGGCTACAGAGAAACAGGACTGGACTGCTGGTGAGTGGTCCAAAGTCATGTTCTCTGATGAAAGTAAATTTTGCATTTCCTTTGGAAATCAAGGTCCCAGAGTCTGGAGGAAAAGAAGAGAGGCACTTCATCCACGTTGCTTGAAGTCCAGTGTAAAGTTTTCACAGTCGGTGATGGTTTGGGGTGCCATGTCATCTGCTGGTGTTGGTCCATTGTGTTTTCTGAGGTCCAGGGTCAACGCAGCCACATACCAGGAAGTTTTAGAGCACTTCATGCTTCCTGCTGCTGACCAACTTTTTGGAGATGCAGATTTCATTTTCCAACAGGACTTGGCACCTGCACACAGTGCCAAAGCTACCAGTACCTGGTTGAAGGACCATGGTATCCCTGTTCTTAATTAGCCAGCAAACTCTCCTGACCTTAACCCCATAGAAAATCTATGGGGTATTGTGAAGAAGAAGATGCAATACACCAGACCCAACAATTCAGAAGAGCTAAAAGCCACTATTAGAGCAACCTGGGCTATCATAACACCTGCGCAGTGCCACAGACTGATCGACTCCATGCCACGCCGCATTGCTGCAGTAATACAGGCCAAAGGAGCCCCAACTAAATACTGAGTGCTGTACATGCTCATACTTTTCATGTTCATACTTTTCAGTTGGCCAACATTTCTATAAATCCTTTGTTTTTATTGGTCTTCAGTAATATTCTAATTTTCTGATATGCTGAATTTGAGATTTTCACTTGTTGTCATTTGTAATCATCAAAATTAAACGAAATAAACATTTGAAATATATGAGTTTGTATGTAATGTATGAATATAATATACAAGTTTCACTTTTTAAATGGAATTACTGAAATAAATCTACTTTTTCATGATATTCTAATTTTATGACCAGCACCTGTATAATAAATGTTGTTAACAATTTACACACCAACAGTACTATAAGCATTTGGAGAAACAGAAGCATGTTTGAGTCAAAGCTAAGACAATTTTCAATCTGATCCACAAAAGACATTAACCTCAATTACGTGGAACTCACACTTAATCAAAAAGGGCTTTGACAAAACAAACTCGGATTCAGCTTCAGCTCTTTGGTTCTCACAAGGAGGTGAAGGACAAACAGTCTCAGCCATTCACTACAAAATGTCCGGATATTTCAGTTTGTGGTGTAGAGAATTTGTAAATAACTTATCCAGATGTTGAAAATGCATCCCAGGATTGTAGCCTGGGATGTAGCCTTTGGTGTGGATAAGACAGATGTTTCCTGACTGAGGTGATTGATTTAATTTTAATCCTCCTTTCATTTAGTGTTTTTGCTCAAACTCCAAAAACCATGAGGCATCACTTTAACAAGTCAACAGCAATCTGCTTGAAGAATGGAGAAGAAAAAAACAGAGGCAGATACACTGACTTCCGTAATGAGAGGAGCCGTCAAACAAAATTATTAAGACGATGATTCCAAGGAACAGTCAATGGAAACCTAATAATGAAGACAAAGAGAATATTTTTTGTAACTATCCTAACATTAAAGTCAATGAGAGGACATTTCTGGGAGCTGTGCCATGTTGGAGTAACACCCAATTATGGGAAAATGCTCATGAAGTGATTCTGGCTCTGTTTAAATCCTTAGCTTATTCAAGTGTGCCCTCCAATGGAGGGAAGCAGGTCACACTGACATGCCATGTATGCAGCGGGATGTATTTGCTCCTATAGATCAGGAGCAGCTGTGTCGCCTTCTGCTTCTTTGTCACGTTTCTTTAATGCTGGCAGCAAAAGGAGCATCAATATGTCTGAAACTTGCCGGATGACACGGAAAAACACATTTGAAAAAAGATGACTTGTCTTGTTTTACTTTAAAAAGCAGAAGAGGAGCAGACGAAGGAAAGATATCTGGCTTTAAGCCACAGGGAATGAAATTGGTCCTGGGAATTCTACAAGTCAGTTCCTATCAATCACAGACTTGTATGGAAACATCGTTTCAGTGGAGAGAATAAACTTGGAAAAAAATCATGTCAATGAAATCAAAACCCTCTGTCTTGTCCCTGTGATAACACTTTAAGAAAGTTAAAATGAAACAAGTTAAACTATATTTATAGAGGCATATTTAATTACATAATAAGTCATTAAGTCATGTGTGTCTTCTTGAATGGGTCTTCTTAAAAGTAATTTCATTGTGCTCCATACAATGACAATAAAGGCATCATCATGATCATCATTACTCTAAAACAGTGGTCTGCAACCTGTGGCTCTGGGGCCATTTGTGGCTCTTTGGTCCCTCTACAGTGGCTCTTTGAAAATGTGACCAAATATAACAGATTTTTTTTGGGGGGGTGGGGCAGGGGTTATACCCACAACAGAAATCAATTTGTATGCAAGCATGTGATCAATACTACTAATACAAAAAGTAATGTAAAAGTAGCATGTTAGCTCATGCTAGCCTGTTGTTTACTTAAAGATTCCAATTTCTTTCTGTCTTTTAAATCCATCAGAATTACCTTTAGATAATTTGAAGACTATAATAATAAGAATTAGAAAATAAATATTCCTGAATAATTCAGATGTACTGTTTTTTTATGAAATTCAGTATAAACTATATACAGTAATTTTCTTGTTTACATGAAAATATTATTTTTATTTGTCCTGATGTGTATAATAATAAATAATATAATAACAATAACAATGTTTCCTTTAGTTTTATAATGTCACCTCCACTGACCGTAAAAGTTCTCAACAAGGCCTTGAAAAGGCCCACGGACCACCAGTTGATAATCACAGTTGTAGCTTGTTTTGTGGCTCTGAACACATTTTATTAGTGAGACGAGGAGCAGAAATGGCTCTTTTGATTGTAAAGGTTGCAGACCCCTGCTCTAAAACATAATTACCATCAGTAAAATTTAAAATGCTGCTTTTAATCCAAAATGATCAGGAGTAAAAAATACGTGCATGTGGTTCTTTGATTCCTCAATAATGTACTTTTCCTTTGTGGCTTTGCTTTTCACTAATTTGCCAAAGTCAGTAAATTCAGTTCATTTTAGAGGTTTATTTTGAAGTAACAAATTGTTTTAACAATCCAACAATTTTAAGTGACAAAACAAGTCAGCTGACTTGAGAAAACACTGCAAACTTTTCCAAACCCAAATCAGAGACCCCCTTTTTTTAACACCCTGAAGTCCTGCGCCATTATTTCTGATAATCTGAAAACAATCAGAACAAGCACAGACTTCATTTGTAGCATATGTTCATTAGTGACGCATTATAATGTAGTTTTTGGAAAGGTCGCTGAGTGATTGCGAGCTTCTAATCCAAATGCTAATTCGGTAACTGATTGGAAAAGCACAGTAATGTCATGATAATGATATGCAGATGAGATCTCATCAGAGCTGCGATCTATTAGTGAGGCGATATTTGAGCGTATTGTACGTGTGGCTCTGAGTGTGTGCATGTGCGTCCGTGCTGGCAGGGCTGCATGCATATCTCCATAATGTGCGTTCGAGTGCTCAGACACTTTCGGCTGAATATTTAACATATTAATGTTCAATCATTCTGCTACCGTAGCAATGCCAAATTTGATTAGGACAGGCCGCAGTCAGTAATTAACAGATGGAAATAACTCCATGGGATGATGTCTTTTCAAACTTTCGAGACCAGTGTGTTTACTTTTCAAGAAGTTTTTAATCTGTCCAGAACGTCCTTCTCTCTTCCTGCTACGGAGGGAACAGGCTTCTGGCATAGCAATCTGAAAAAACACAAAGCAGAATAAACAATATATACTGTATGAATGCTAGTTTATTTATTTATTTGTTTGTTTGTTTGTTTTTATATAGTTTCTATTCATAAAGACTCAAACTTTTACTGTGAAATTCTGGTGACGCCGGCAGAAGCAACCACTTCACAAAACTGAAAGTGCAACAAATAAAGACGAATTCTTTAAATGGCCAATATTATGTGTTTCTCAGGCATATACTGTATTTAAATACTATACCATAATAAAGTATCTAAGTTACCTGTAGTTGTTATTAAAATG
>NW_013952854.1:450529-452066 GCF_001266775.1 Austrofundulus limnaeus | reverse complement strand
AGTCAAAGCAAGGCTTTGGGCTTTTTTTTTATATGAGAGTATAACATTATAACATTATATAAAACTCAAAAAAATAGATTTTACATGATATTGCAATATTTTATTTTATTTTTTAAAGAAAGATATCTGATCTCTTGTCTCTGGACGTCTTGTTTAATGATTACTATCAGCTAGCCAACTATTACATTTTATCTCTAAAAATAAGTGTGTTCTGGACAGTTTTTGTGTCTGCAAGTTTATATCAGCTGTGATGTGAATTTTGAACACTAATATCAGTTGGAGCACAAACAGTAATACTTTCTGAGATTTTTTTTTGTGCTCCATGACACCAACACAAACAACCACATGCAACAAACGATGGCCTTTCATGGTAGTAAGGTGTAATTTACTATTAAAATAAAATCACTAGTATCAAGAAGATTCCAGTAACGAAACCTAATAAAACTTAGATTACAGTTTCTGCTGATGCAAAGTTCTGTCATCAGAATAATAAAAATAAAATATTTTGTACGGTCTATAATATTTGTCAAATTAACAAATGACAATCTGTGTGCAGTTGATTAATTTAACAGTCCTACATTTGTGACAAAAAACTGAGAAGTTAAGCTTAGCAAATAAAAAAAGAAGGACGTTTGTGTTTGGTAATTATTTTTTTGTTGTAGCAACGCTTCTTAGCAATAAATCTCACCAAACACAAATTTCCTTACTTCTTGTGCTAAGTCCTGCTGATCCTGTACATCCAGCATTATTGTAAATTATGTTTCATTTTGTCAAGTGTACTTCATTAAAATAATCAAACAGAACAAGTGTGCTAAACTCATTTAGCGTAGTTCTCCAGCTGCTAAATATTTAGTCTTATATTTAGTCACCATATGAAATAACTGACCTCTTGTTCAATGTCAGTAAACATCACAACCACTAAATGGATGGAGAGTTGGTTTGCATCACCTGAAAAACAGCAAAAATACTGAATTCCTCACAAATCCTGAAGGTTTTTACCTCTTTTACCTGTTACTCAAATGATAAATGCTCTTTCTTTCAGCCTGGGACCCTTTAAAGAATGATGAAACAGAATGTAAGTGTTCGCTCGTCTTTACTCAGTGCAAAATGTTCGCCCACAACCTGGAGTTTACAAGGAGATATGGAAGACGCTGTTAGCTGCTTTAAAAGAATGTACTGATTCACAACCACGACTTCAGCAGCTCATCTCCTCACATATTAGCAAATATTCGTTGTCGGAAAGAAAGGCCAGATTTACTCGCAGTGATCTTAGAAAACTCTGTCTTTTTACTCTCAGCCTTCACTTTTAGGAGCTCACGTTTCAGTAGAGAGCAACAAAAACCACTTCAGGTTTCATGTGACCTGCTTTTCCTACGATCTGTCTCCCCTGAAACACATCTTCCCCACAGAATCTTTTCTTAAACCAGCACTTTGCAAAGATGAAACAGGACCCCGTCGTCAGTTGTGAAGCACCAAACGTGTGTGTGTGTGTGTGTGTGTGTGTGTTTGTGTGTGTGTGTGTGTGTGTGTGTGTGTG
>NW_013952854.1:449185-450415 GCF_001266775.1 Austrofundulus limnaeus | reverse complement strand
TGTGTGTGTGTGTGTGTGTGTGTGTGTGTGTGTGTTTGCTACCTGGTGAAGCAGATTTTCAAACATTTTCTTGGTTCACACAGCCTGGTGAGAACCCACTGTTTCTTGTGGGGACAAAAGCCCAACCCCCCGATTGGGGGAAACATGATTGGTGGGTCAGGGGATCGGTTTAGGACCAATGTGTGAATTGAGATTAAGCTAGATTTAGGGTCAGGTGTGTACTGGTGTGGTTAGGTTTAGTGTAGAGGTTGAAGGTTATAGAAATGACTGGAAAATGAATGGAAATCAATGGAAGGTCCTTATGGGGATAGAAAAATCAAATTGTGTGTGTGTTGAGATAATGCCCACATCTTCAGTGAAATATAATAAAATAAGGATTAAAATAAGGCACTCTTTTCAACATGGTTGTTGCAAAAGATCAATAGTTGTAAAGTGATTTTAAAAAGTGTTGTGATTTTTAGTTTTTTTTTTTTTATTGGCTTGTTAGCAACATTTGTGTAACACATCCAGTAATAGCTGGGGTTGCACATCTTTTCAACATTTATTCACTGCTGCAGGCAAAGCAGCTGCAGTAGTAGACATGAGGGGTCATATTTCTTTTCTTTGTTACATTAAAAATGCAGAATAAACAAAGACATACATTAAAACGTGCAAAGCATTTACTTTATCTGTGTTATACTGACATCTGGTGGGCAAACTGTAACACACTAATTTATTTTCAATTTAGATTTAATACTTTCATAAAAAATAATTCTTATTAGAAACAACAATACAGTACCAAATGTGTTTCATGTACTGCTCATTTGCTTGCTTTTTGTGAGATGCTGTTGCCATTCGTTGTATTTCTCCATCTGCTTTACATAAACAGAGCAGAAACAGTGGTGGAGCATGTGTTCACACGGCCTTCTGAATACTGACTTTTATTGTAATCAAACTCCAATCACTCTGAGGAATAACTCACTTTGGACCATCCTCTATTGATAGTAAATGTATAACACTATTCATCCATCCCCTTTTCCTGTTTATCCATGCAGGGTTGCAGATGACTGTGCGAAAGGCAGGGCACGCCCTGGGCATGTTGCAGATTCATCACATGACCACTTACACACAAACGTAATGTTATGCATATAACTACTGTTCCCTGAAGGAAAGGAACGAGGTACAACATCATGTATGGGAACCACGCCCCTGCGCGTCCTGGCTGAAGCCACCTCTAATCACGCCTTTAGG
>NW_013952854.1:442629-444562 GCF_001266775.1 Austrofundulus limnaeus | reverse complement strand
ATATATATATATATATGCTTTCAGCAGCTCAAGTTTTTAGATTAAGAGTTGAAAAAATATATTCCCACATCTCAACACTGTTCTCCAGAACACATCTGTCACTTACTTTATTTTGCAGTAAAACATTCAAGTAAACTGCTCAAAGGTCAATAAAAAAACCCTCGAGAGAGATTCACCTTTACAGGTCTTTTGAGTTCCTTCCTGGTGACACGCATCACGATGAGAGCCAGAGCTGTCAGTCCATAAAACGCCCACTGAGCAAAACTGAAGTAGTTAATGAGACTGTTGATGTCTGCAGGGAGGATGTAGAAAAAAGCCAAAACCCCCTATAGCACAGACAGAAAACATAGTTAAAATCTTTTTTTTCCTAAAAAGAATGCAGACTTAATGTTAGGTTTCATGAATTCAAAAAGTTGCACAAGTGTTACAAAGCTAATAAAGACGACTCACATTGAATATGAGGGCAGGTGAAGGAGTGTAGCGCTTCAGACTGATATAGGATAAAATTTTCACCATGTGACCTTCCCTGCCAGCTACATAAGACAGTCTGATGAAAGAGGAAAACAAATGGGCATCATTTTTTAAGGTTTTTTCTTACTTTACTGTACAGCAGGTTTCAAGTGTATGTTTTATTCTNGAAAGGGAACAGCCTCTCGCGCGCTCATCTAGGACAATTTAGAGTTACCAGTTAACCTAATCTGCATGTGTTTGGTCTGTGGGAACATCACAGATGTGTAAAATCAAACTAATTATTTGGAAGGATTCAATGTAATCTTTAGTCAAAAGCAAGTTAATGCAGCACAATACAGTATAGCACAGAACAGTTAAAATATGAATGTGTTTAACAGGCTTTATGTATTATTCTTAAAATAAAATCATTCAGTATCTTTTTGCATGCTGTGCTTTCATGTGCTTAATTTCTTAAGTGATTCTCGAAGGCAGGATAAGGAGCCTTTTGTGGCATATTCTTGTCGTAATTATCACAAAGAATAAAAATTAAGGATGAAAAAAATTCAAACTGTTTGGGTTGTTTAAAATAGGTTTTAGACATTTTGTATATTTAAAGGGAAAGTGAATGGGTTTGCTATTGTTTTGTGGGACAATAAAAGATTTGAGAACCACTAATACATTTTAAAAAGTCCCTTTATTCTTGAGTCAATTCACACATGGTGAAGAATTTAGCAGCTCTACAGCATTTTATGTACAATACTGAAATATAAAAGCAGTAATGCATGAAATACCCACACAGCTGTCAGGTTGTGTGAGTATTTCATGCAAGGGATGTTTAATTTTCTAACGGAGAAGAAATAAGCATGAATCTCTGTGTTCCTTCAAGAGACACCAGAATATAACTCGAAACTCATCAGATCATTTTTCATTACTCTGGATCACAGGTTTATGATCAGCTTTTCTGTTTGGCATGCAGCCATCTCTCAGCATAAAACTCACTTCTGAAACACGGCAGACTCACAGTTTATGGTTAACATTTATGAGAGGAAAAGCAAATCCCTTCCCTGCTGTTAACTGTGGCATAACATCCACATTACATCAAATATTGTTTTGTTCTAACCGTGTGTTTTGTGTAAAAAAAAAACGTACTATGTACATGAGCAACATTTCTAATCACAACACCGTGTTTGCATTTCATTCACGTTCCCCCTAAAGAAGTTTTCACAGGTTCTGTTGTGACATTAAATCATTTTTTAAATAGAGCAATTGCTGGTTTAGACTTTGATCTTATGAGCACTATCCATATCCTTCAAGGTAGGCAATCTTTGAGACTCAACTGAACCGACCATCACTTCTCATTCAGTTTTCTCTGGAGGCACCACTTCCAACAGCAGCTGGAGGTGCATGGTGATGGGCCCTGCAGAGAAAAGGAAGTCATTTCTCATTCCTCATCTAAGACTTACTTTCTGATTATATATAAATA
>NW_013952854.1:430428-439874 GCF_001266775.1 Austrofundulus limnaeus | reverse complement strand
TAATAATCCTTAGGGAGTGGAACAAATGGACCGTTACTGAGGTTTAATCTAAAGTTCTCTGATTCCTTGTGTGTGCAGTGGTGATTAGCTTCTTTTAGAAAGTTCTCATTAAAGCATATTAATATTTAAATTTACATCATGCTAACGAGTTACAATTCATAAAATGCTGTAATTGTTAGCGGTTCTCCTTACCACAGCTACAGCTGGAGACGACAGAAGGTCATTGGGGGTCATAACAGTGAAATAAGCTACATTGACCAACACGTAGCACACAGTGACCAGAGGGATTCCAATAACAATGGCCAGTGGCAAATTTCTGAAACATGTCAGCAAATAAAACCAGATCAGTGGAGATTTTTTTTCAGGATTTATTGTTAGAATTATAGCAGACTATTTATTCTGCACTGTACAATGTCCACTGTCTCTATAGTCGTATACAATTAGTATGTTTTACCTGTATGGGTCTTTGAGCTCCTCTGTGATGAAATTTAGTTGGTTCCTGGAAAAACAATGAGCTCTTTAAAGCAACTGCATGATTTATTCTGAAGTCTTACTCATTAAAGTAAATATGCTCTATGACCAAGAAAATGAGCCATTAATATGTTCATGTATTACAGATATTTGTTAAAAAATATAGAGATCTGCACACATATTTAACATCCTCCAATAGTTTCTTCTTAAATCCTAATAGTAAGTTAGCCATCTGAGTTTTGTGTGTAAAAGGGGACTTTTTTTTAAACGGTCCACCCAAAAATGTACTATAAATGTGAAACAATAGATTTGGCAACCTGACACAACCTGGGCTAATTTGTCAACTGTTGCTCTAATTACGCATTTCAAAAACAGTTTGCTCTAGAAATTCACATTCATGTAGAAACGAGAAGAAAAGAGAAAGGAAAATAGAATTCACTGCACCCTGAAGCCTTTCAATCAATCAGTTGAAGGCAGTGGTTCTTAACCTGGGTTTGATTGAACCCTAGGGCTTCGATGAGCCGGTCTCAGGGGTTCAACAGAGCCTCTGCCGCAGAGGTAAAGACACACTTGTGTCAAGTCGTGATGACACTCCCCGCTTGGCCATCAGTTGCTGCAGAGGATCACGTGAGATTGCTTGGCCAATCAGTGCTGGCCCCAATAAAGTATCTTGTGGATTCAAAATTGACAAAAAACAAATTAACTTTAAAATAAAATAAAAAGTTATTAAAAATGTTAAATTGTTTTTAAAAAATCCTAATTTATTTTTTGTTAGTAAAATAGTAAAAAAAAAAAATTGGGTGTGGGGGGGGGCTGAAATTTTTTATTGGGCCAAAATATTTTTGGGAGGCCAGAAAAAAGTCATGTTGTAATTTGTTGTGAGTTCATGCACTGTGTTGGTTTTGTTCTTTGAGCAAGGTGATGTTCATGCACAACTCATTTTATACACCAGTTAAAAAAAACATATACCTATGTCTTAAATTTGGGGGGAAAAAATCATATTTTATATATCACTAAAAAGGGTTTGGTGAATGCGCATTCAGAACTGGTGGGTTCGGTACCTCAAAAAAGGTTAAGAACCACTGGTTGAAGGGGAGTAAAAACAGACTTAAAAAGAAATGTGGTCATCTGATGCAGATTGCAAAATTGGAAAAGGGAAGTGAACATCAAACTGTTACCATCCATCATAAGCCCAGAGCCCGTTATAAAATGCAAGTCCAATCGCTCCAAATGATGTTGCTGAGCCTTCAAAGGCATTTGACAAGTTCTCTGTGTTTCCTGGAACCCAAACCATAAATACATACATTAAAAAGGATGTAGAAATATTAAGAAACACTTTATCACATCAGATGTATTTTATATATTTGAAGCAAAGAAAGGGCTCACCTTGTGCCATCAGAACGATGCCAGCTACCACAATGATGATTATGATGATAAGTTTGGCTACAGTGAAAAAGTTCTGAACAAAACTTGCTAGCCTGACACTTAGGCAGTTCACAGTGGTGATTATAACTGAGAAAAAAAAACGAGAGATTGGATTTTAGGAATGACTGTATTCCTGAATTTGCACTGAAAGTGTCAACAAAGGCCTGTTGTCTTACATATCGCAGCTGCTGAAAGACACTTGAGAACCAGAACAGGAGGAGTGCAGCCTGCGTAGAAAGGAGCAGAAGCGTACTCCGCAAAGCTAAGAGTGATGATAGCAAAGGAGGAGGGCTTCAGCACCATGACGGTGGTCCACGAGTAAAGGTAGGCCAGGAGGTTCCCAAAAGCCTCCATTAAATAGGAATACTCTCCTCCCGATTTGGTGATCATGGTACCAAGTTCAGCGTAGCACAGAGCTCCTGTGTACAAACAAAGAAAAAAACAAAATGAAAAAAATCATTAATTATGTTTAAAAAAAGCAATGGAACTGACCTAAGACAGACTGCCCACCTTATTTGCATAATGAGGCAGAACTGCATAAGGTAAAATAAATACAGAAGACAGAGAAATGTAAAAGCCACACATGGAAATAAAAAGACTTGGGCGAAAAAAATATATAAAACACAAATGCATACACAAGTAAAATTATATATTCGTTAAACCAGTAAAATGTAAATTATGTGCTAAAATATATAATTTATTGGAACTAACTTGTAAAAATAAATACAAAAGTCAATTAAATTATAAAACCTGAGGTAAAGTTTTCATTTTTAAATTTAATTGGTATGCATTTTAAGCGTATTCATTTACGTATTGGTCCATTTATATGACAGTTTCAGTCCTCCATATTTCAACTTTAGTCTCATGACTTAATTCTCACAATATTAAGATGTTATTCTCGGCTTTGGCAGAGTGGTTAGGGGAGTCGTCCTGTAACCGGTTTCTCATTCCTTTTGTATCTGTCATTGTGTCCTTGGGCAAGACACTTCACCTGCCTTGCCGCCTTGGTGGTGGTCAGAGGGTCTCAGGCTACAATGTAGCTTACCACCATCAGTGTATGAATGTGTGAATGGCTGAAGTGTAAAGTGCTTTGGAGGCGGAAGGGACTTGATAAAGCGCTACATGAGTTTAAGCCATTGATCGTATTATTATTAGGACTTTATTCTCACAAAATCACAACTCCATTCTGTTTATATCATCACTTTATTTTCATAGAACCATGACTTTATTCTGTTAATATGACTTTATTCTCACACAACTTTTTTCTTGTATTATTGTTATTATTATTATTAAGACATTACTCTTGTAATAAAAAAATATCTTAGTCTGGCCCTTATGCTTGGTCATACCATACAAACATGAGTCATTTCAGTGTAAATTATTGACTGCATAAAATTGATTTTATTCTAAGTTTTATACTCTGTTGTCTTTCCACCATTGCTGCTTACCTGCCGTATAAGCACATTCTTATGTTGTCGATTATTACACATTAACATTTACCACCCTTGAACCAAAGGACAAAGTCCTGGTACATTTATTTTAGAACTTTTTAAACACTAACAGACAGTTTACAAGACATGCCAAAGGTATGGTAGGTTGTGTCGTGTAAAAAAATGATGAGCATTTATAATGTTCATAAAACAATGAGAATGTCTTGTTGTTGAAAATAGAATAGCAAAGACTCAAAAGTCCAACATATGTTTGGTTTGCAGCATTGCTTTGCAATGCACCTAATAACCTAATTTAAAAACATTGGGCCTCATGCAAGAATCGTTCGTACGCACACATTTGTTCTTAAGTTGTGCGTACGAGTGATTTAGGAGAATTTGTGGCATTCACCAATGTTATTCTAAGATTTTTTTTCAGACACGAACAAAATTCATGAGTGGTCCAGACCTGTCGTATATTTTATGAGCAGTCAGTCTGCTGTTATCTAGACAGATTTTCTTCACTAATAACTTTGTATTTTGTTAGTTTGAAGATAATTTGAGTTGAAAATAAATTACACTCCATAATTATGTTGACAATAGGTTATTCTGTTTGAATTAGAGTTATAATTTTAAATGTAATAATGTAGACTTAAAATGGTTAAATTAAAATAAATTGGCTATTAATTTTGTTGTTTAGCACTACAATATTAATATGAGGTTAGTTGAATTTTTGAAACATTTTAAAATGCTTTTTTTTTTTCAGAAACGCATGGGGGGGTGCGCGACTGCCCCTCTGAGTAAGTGAAACATGCAACACAGTTGTTTACACTGAAACTAAAAATATTTGACCAAAGAAAAACCGGAGCAGGACTAGAGAAAGATAAATATGGTTTAGATTTATATTTCTGTGACTGTACGACCCACAGGAGACACGACATTAACAGCAGTCATTATTTCATTCCTCGACTTTAAAGCAGATCCTTTAATTCCACAGCTGAAGCTGCTAAAATGACTTTTTTTTGTGGATCTCCGAGAGCAGGACTTCAGTCTCTGAACTAGTTCTTCTTTTTTACTTTGCGATGTCACTTATGAATGGACACTTCCTTGTATCTGAGGCAGGAAACATAGCCTTATGTGGTGTTTTTGGGGTGGTAATTATGCTAATCTCCTCTCCCCGTGCACGAGCACCTGATACACATTCATCAGTTTACGCTCCTCATTTACACACTTTTCCTGAAGATAGAAGAGTTTGTTGAATCTGACGTGACATGTTCGTACGAACCCTTTGTACGAACAAAAGTAAGAGAAATTTAGGATAAGAATACGAACATGTTCTTGCATGAGGCCCATTGAGCTCAACTGACTTTGACTGCTGTGCTAAAGTCACATGATCTAGAGTGGAGAGGTCCAAACTTAAACCATTTCTTGGTGAACAACTTCTTCCTACTGCCACAATTTTTATTAGACCACAACCAGTAAATGCATTTGTATTTTCAGAAAATATTTCTGGTTTTGCTGAGGGACTCAGCCACAAAGGGCAGACTGATGCCAGTTCTTCTCACACTCTGGTTCAGAAAGCAAAATGAAGATTGTTTTTAACCCCTTAACAGTTGGCCTAAAAAATTTTAAAAAACCTTTTTATATTTTTTATTTTATATAAGGTGTCATACTAAAAGTAAGAACCAGAGGAAGTCGTCTGACACCCTGGTTTTCAAAAAGACTGCCCCCGGTAGCATCTGGAAATGTCTAAAAATGTTTAAATGGTAAATGGTCTGAAATTATATAGCGCTTTATCAAGCCCAGTCAGAGCCCCAAAGAGTTTTATAGTTACATACATTTACCCAGTCACACACACATTCAAAGTGATGATGGTAAGCTACATGGTAGCCACAGCGGGGCACACTGACAGAAGCAAGGCTGCCATGCACCAGCACCACCGGACCCTCTGACCACCATCAGTAGGCAAGGCGGGTGAAGTGTCTTGCCCAAGGACACAACGATTGAGACAGTGTAGTGTCTAAAAGTGGGGGCCTCTTCTCAGGAATGCACAGATGTACTATGTCTCTCTTAGACCCCAGCTTCAGAACTCGGCACGTTACCATATTAGGAAAGGAATGCTTAAGGTATAACGTGACAAAATTTATGGTGCATCTGTTGGACTGCACTGTGAAACCTATAAAAAGGCTTGTACGCCCCTACTCTTCGCCTTCGTCTTCATCTTTTTACCTGGTGATTCATTTGGTTTAGAAGGCCACGATTTGGTTTTTGGCTGTAAATCTCCTGGACTGCAAAATAAAGATTTTTGCTGTTCAACCAGCCTGTTTCAGAGTTTCTCTCTTCAGGAGCAGCAGCAGTTTTGCAGAACCGAGAAGACCCGGTTTTTACACCTCAACAGCTAGAATGGAGGATCAAACCGTGAACCCTCCGGCTGCAGAACAACTCCCCTAGCCACTCAGTCACAGTCGCAGAAACCAAACTGTTTTTGCCCACCGGTGTAACAAAGACTGTTAAGCCATCATATCTCTGATATAAAAATTGGACAATTTACACGAGTAAGAATCAATCACTTCTCTCAGTCACGATTCAATAATTACTTTAATAGACCACATGGTTTTTACACCACCGCTAATGCAAATTTTAGATAAGGCTTTAATTCAGCTATTTTTAGACTTACAAATCTGGAAACAGGTATTATAGTAGCCAAAAACAAGTTTTGACAAATTCTGAAAGCTAAACAACAATTCAAGATGGTCGCCAGAGATTTGAAACTGCAATAATTCAGTCATTTTAAGACTTGTTGAGATAAATTTTTGTGTTGTCATGGCTGAGAACCATCCCAGTCATACTTTGAGTCCAAAACAAAAATCCAAGATGGCCACCATAGCTGAGACCCAACTAAACACTTTCTGAATGCTAATCACAAGTTTAAACTAAACAGCAATGGTAGTTTTGGATAGGATCAGCTGTTTTTAGACACATGGGTGGTAGTTGAACGACCCTCATCACAAACTGAATCCAAATCAAAATTCCAAGATGGCTACCACAGATAAACAGGACAGCATATGACAAACCTTTTCACAGTTTCTCCAGGAACTCTAGTTTTTATATATTGTCTGATGTAATTCTGTTTTATTGCAGAACATAGTCAAAAAACTGCTGACAGTATAAAAAGCTGCAAAAATTAGCACAAGTTATAAAGTGTTTGCTCTTTTTGTGAAGATGGCTGACTGTGTTCTGTATGTCGTCCTTTATATCCTCTTCAGTGATGACAAACAATAACAGAAGTTTATATGACCCCCAAATCAGCCAGCTCTTTACTAATCTTACAGATTAACAGCTGCTCTCTGTGAAAATAATTTGGAATATTCAAACTTTTTTTAGATTTATTTGGTCACATTAGAAAACATAACATTGTTATTAGATGAGTAACGTCAGACTCTATCATCTCACAGAGTTGTTTTTTTTTAAGTTATGACAAAAAAGGAAAAAGGAAAGAACGTAATGTTTTCTTCTGACGTGGTTTTTCAAGTTAAGTGCCTGATGTGTGGCCTTGATTGTGACTAATTAGTTTGCAGTGCAGTATACAACCAGAAAGTCATAATGTTATAAAGTTCTTATCTGCTAACCCTCACATTTTTTTACTTTGATTTTCTTGTTAATTTTTTTCACTTTTGAATAGCTGAGAACTGATGGAGACATGGACTTTGATCAGACTTGTGTTTTAAGCAGCAGTTTGAGTCAATATCTTTATGTGCATCGCAGACAAAACTGGAAATCAGAACCGTCCTACATGACTGTGATCGTGTCTGAAAGTGATGTGTGGGTTTGAACGAGTGTCTCACCTAAAGTGGACAGCACTCCACAGGCGGTCCAGATGAGGAGGCAGGGTCCCACAGCTCCTGAGTACCTCAAAACAGATTTAGGTGAAATGAAGATCCCTGAGCCAATCATAGTCCCAACAATTAGAGAAATGCCACTCAGCAGACCAACCTGGACAAATGCAGGCAAAACAAACAAACAAACAAAATGGAAAAAGAATTAAAAACACATGAAAGTTTCAGTACGTGTTCAGTTTTTTATTCAGTTGTTGTATCTCAGTACAATCATTGAGACAAAAAATGAGAATGATTACTATACAGCATTCAATAACTGAATTACATTACAATAATTTGCAACATCTCAAGTTTAGTACATGTTCTGTAGATTAAACAACTAAATGGGGAAAGCATTGATTAATACTCTGTCAGTGTTCGTAACTGAAGATCAAACTAAAAACAGAGACTCATCTCATTATTGGGTAACCTGCTAATAAACAACATCAATTTAATGTGACAACAATGTAACAGCCTGGTATTATAAATTTATTACTTCCTCATCTACACAGATGCAACCAATTAGACCACTGATATTATTATTTTAAGACCTGTTATTGTTTACATTTTGAAAAGTTGCAAATATTTTCAGCTTTTTTTCTGTGATTTATTTTTTGTGGAAAGTCACATGGTTGGATTTCTGCAAGCTTCATATCATAGTGTTCTTTGACAATAAAATGAACTTAGAGTTTAAATTGTGAAATGTTATGATGTAGACCTAGTGTTTCCCAAAGTTGGGGTCTGGACCCAAAGTGGGGTCCCGAAACATCAAGGTGGGGTCCTGAAAAGATTTTCTAAATTAATTACATTTTTTGCCTTATAGATGCCTAAAATGTGTAAAAGTAGAATAATATATATTGTTACTATGCCCATGTTCAGTTGACCTGATACAAATGTTTATCATCCAAAAATAGTAGCAGAGACCTGTGCCCACAACTGTTATTTTGTGGGTCAAAAGCTGAAAAGTTTGGGAACCACTGCACTTCAGAAATCAATTTAAAGGGTAATAAAATAATTGTTGATGTAAAATTTTCCCTAAAAACACAAAATAAGTATAAATATTTATATTTGTGTAGCCTTTGTTTTTAGGGTTACTAACAAAGTTTGTGTACTCAGACCAGTAACAATTGGGTTCACAAGTTTTTGCAATGAATTTTTTGTGGGTCAGAAGATAAAAAGTTTGGGAACCACTGTTGTAGACTGCTGTCAAATAGAGCAATAGCAGAGGACGTAATATAAAACAAACCCAATTTAAGTTGAATTTTAAAGGTTTGAACACAAATTTTATTTTGGAATAAAAAACTTGGGAGTAACCCATATTTCATGTATTCCTCAAAAGCAAAACGCACGCGCACGCACACACACACACACACACACACATACACACATACATGCACGCACGCACACACACACACACACACATTCTTGTACTTCCATCAAACTGAGGACTTTGTGTCGACTTCCATTCATTTTTGGAACTGCATGCTTAACCTAGACATTTTCCCTAACCATAACCATTACTGGTCTATTCCTAGCCATAACCATTACTGGTCTATTCCTAGCCATAACCATTACTGGTCTATTCCTAGCCATAACCATTACTGGTCTATTCCTAGCCATAACGATTACTGGTCTATTCCTAACCATAACCATTACTGGTCTATTCCTAACCCTAACCATTACTGGTCTNACCATTACTGGTCTATTCCTAACCCTAACCATTACTGGTCTGTTCCTAGCCATAACCATTACTGGTCTATTCCTAACCCTAACCATTACTGGTCTATTCCTAACCATAACCATTACTGGTCTATTCCTAACCATAAATTTAACCAAAACTTAATTCACACCATACCTCTAAACTTAGTAGACTGCAGTAGAACTGCAAAAAATAGAGAGGACCAGGAAAATGTCCTCATTTTCCAAAAATGACCTCATTTTGTTGGTTAAATCAGAGGTTCTCAAACTGGGGTCCCAGGACCCCCAGGGGTCCGCAAGAGGTATCTTGAGGGTCCTCAAAAAATTTCACTAAATTGTTAATTTTGTTTTTATTTTTTAAGAATGCATAGAGAACAATGGGCCTCATGCAAAAACATGTTCGTATTCTTATCCTAAATTTCTCTTACTTTTGTTCGTACAAAGGGTTCATACGAACATGTCACGTCAGATTCAACAAACTCTTCTATCTTCAGGAAAAGTGTGTAAATGAGCTGCTTAAATTCCACCTGTTCGTATCCAGCTGCTCATG
>NW_013952854.1:424907-429143 GCF_001266775.1 Austrofundulus limnaeus | reverse complement strand
CACACACACACACACACACACACACACACACACACACACACACACACACACACACACACACATGAAATATGTTAATGGACTCTGACCTGCACATCTGATTTCTTGACTTGCTGTGGTAATTTGATTTTACGTCAAAAAGATTTTTTGATTTTTTACCTGGATTACTGAGATGCATCAGGACATTGATTTTAAGTCATTTGATACTGTATTTCACTCAGCCACTATTTTATGTCCTCACATTTCTGTTTTTTTAAATAAAAAACTATCTGTACTGAACATGTTTGTACTTTAATTGTTTGCAGACCAGCAAGAAAGCCAACTTGACCTGCTGTATTCAGAGTTTCAAATCAAATGGACCCTCCTTTTTTGTCTTTCTGCAGGTATACAGAATAAAAAAAAAACACTGAGCAGAAAAAATGGAGGGATGTTTAATAATTGTATTTTTTAACTGAACAAAAGGTCTCTTTTTTGTCAGTCCAAAATGTTAGATAAGACTAGTCTTCCAGTCCTAGTTTTTTTAAAGCATGTCATCTCTTTTACAAAGGAATTCCTAAAGTAAGTCCATTTTGGGCTGTTTGTTTGTTCAGGCTGAGTTTGTTCACACAGATGATAACGTGATTTCAGCGTTACCATTCTGCATTCTGGTTAATGATTCATTAATAATAGCCATATTATTTACTGAAACCACATCAGTCCCCTTAAATATATTTAAGGGCTCAGGAAGCTTAGAGGACCTCGACAGCACCTCCGAGTGGATGATTGCACAGTAAATTTGCAGAGACATTTGTGGCGGCAGTGCCTGGTACCAAGCCTTAACCCCTTTACTTCAAAAGGTACAGATGATGGAAATCTGTGGTGTGAACACCTAACGATGCTCTTTCTCAGAGACCCTCTTTATGCAGCCGGCTACTAGACACTTACATCTTTATGAAGCACTGTGGCCTTCTCTGTTTGTTTGTTGTTGGTGTGGTCACTGTGGTCAGTGTGGTCAGCGCGGCCATTCCGCGACTCCTTCCTGATGCCGTCCGCTGCCATTTCAGTCGACTGCAGATCGGAGGAAAACAACGATTGTACCAGGTCATTTTTAGAGTTTTCATCCTCTTTGTTAACGTTATCAAAGCTTATCACACAGGTCACAAGTTAATCTTTACAGGGACCGTTGTTTCCTGCTACCAGCAAAAAAATAATAACTAAAATAAAATAAAAAGAAAGAAATAAAGAAAAAGAAAAATTTGCTCAGATTAAAGAATCACAAAAAATAACAAGACTAATTCAAATCCACACCCCCAAAATAACTCATTGTTTACATTGCTGTCCCTGGAATGGGGCTGATTCCACTATTGTAAAAAACACAGATATTAGTTTATCTTTAGAGTACTTGAGACATAAAATCTCAGCCTCAGTTAAAATGCTCTCAAAACACCACGGCTCTGATTTAAGGTGGAAACCTCACAGTAAACGGACAGATTATAGAAAGTCAAAAGTCACAGTTTGTCTAGAGATTTATCATAACTTTCAATATATTTTTATTAACATTTCTACATTAGACTGACATTTTGTGATGATAATAAACACATCTCATGAAGTTCATTCACCCTGGTGTCTCAGGGTTAAAATGCAAACTGATGATTTAGGCAAATTTAAGTAAGACAATTAATTTGTAAAACACATTTCACACCAGAAAGCAACTCATGGTGCTTTAAAGATTAAAAACAAGTTAACATGAACGAGGCAAAACTACTTATGTACACAGTTACACACAAACAAACACAAGCCAAATGAAAACATAAAAATGTTTAAAAGCTGTCATCAAAGGCAGGACAATTTTTTAGGAGCAGTTAGTTAAAATAGCAAATCAGAATGTCTTAATATCAGACTGAAATCGGAGGTCTTTAGATGCAGGATTGTAGTAAATGTCAAATTATTCCACTCAGAATTATTCTGCTTGATATGTTATAGATTTCTACAATAAAATACTACACATGCATTGAAATTGTACATATTATTCTATCATGCAGTTTAAAACTAAAGACGTTGTTATTATTCAGAGAGAGACACAATCCAAACAGGAGGAGAGTTATGCAATCAGGAGAGTTTGGGAAACACATGGCTATCCCTTCACTCACCAGAGTAATGTTTAACTTCCCTTTGAGTTAATGTATGAGCAAATAAGCATTCAACAAGTAAAAATGTTAGAGATCTGAGACCTTGCCAAAATAAAACCATTTAAAAACTTACGTAGATGTTGATGGAAACTCTACAAACTTTCAGTGAATTGTCACAAAATCCAGACCCGGTGATGCGTTTGCACAGGTGATGCCACGAGAAAGTAAAACAGAGACTGGCAGGAAAGTCCGATCCAACTGAAAACCTGGGACTCCATCAGCCTGAACACACTCCCTTG
Source organism: Austrofundulus limnaeus (assembly GCF_001266775.1). Lineage (NCBI taxonomy): Eukaryota > Metazoa > Chordata > Actinopteri > Cyprinodontiformes > Rivulidae > Austrofundulus > Austrofundulus limnaeus. The sequence continues at coordinate 426,739 of NW_013952854.1, read as the reverse complement.
ATGGGATGTTCCCGGATCGGATTGGTCGTCCTGGACAGCGCTGGATGGAGGGCTTACCTTATTCCAGGCTTCCTGCACAATGCCCTTTTTGATGAAGATATACGACACCACTGATGTTGTGTGCTTGTACATTTGTGCGTGCGTGTGTGTTTCACATCACTTTTCTCTTCCTCTCCTCTTTTTACCCCCTCCTGATCTTTTTAGAAGTCTGTGCCTGCAAGAGAATTTGACACTTTAATGCAACAATTATATCTCCTTTTTCCCCTCCATAACAGAATAGGCAACCTCTCTTCAGCATCAGGTGCCTCAAAAGGACCATCATCTGCTTCAGTCAAACCCTCTCCTCACCAAATGACATGAAAGAAGAAGAAAAAAGACATATAAAGACATTTCTGCAACCAGTTAAATTTTCTGACCAGTTATTTTTAGTGGCTGAAACAACTGAGGCCTTTCATGTTCTTTTATCCCCGCCTTTCTTTTATAAAGCTCCTTGAATGTGAGCAGCAGCTACATATGCGGTTGTAATCTGCTCGCACAAGAACACTTTGACATCTGAACTCAGTAACCCCGAGAAGAACAAGAACAACATGACCAAGTTTCAGACACATTCAGAGGGGGTGGGCTTAAGAGCTGACTGATTTCATTCACAGCCGTCTTGGTAAGCCAGTTTAAGAAGAATTTATTCAGTAGGAACTCGCTATATTTATTCACTGTTTCAGTTCAGGCAGACAACTAAGGATTTGGACATTCAAGCACACCCACAGCCTTTCAATGATTCAGTGAAAATCTGTTTTTATATGTTTAAATCCTACATGCCATATAGACAAATAATTTTTTTACAAGTCTAAATAAAAAAATTGGAGATGTTCTTCAGCTGCAGCCAGGTGGCGCTGTGGAGCACTGGTCATGGAACAACCCCTGACATTATCCAAACCAGTATTTTTGCAATGCATTGTGGTTTGCATTTATTCATAACAGCTTCTGGTTTCTTAAAACCGACTTAATTTAAACAGTGTTCATGTGTGCATGTATGTTTCAGCTGGGCTTTGCAGTCATTTTGACATCAGGCAACATTTGTTGTTTGCCATTTGTCCAATTTCACACAGACATTAGTAACAGTAAAAAGGTTAATGAGAACCGGTGCAGGTTATTTCCAAAAACTGCATGAAATTGATTTTCATCCATTTTCGTTGTACAGAACTGTATATATGATATCCTATTCATGAGAGCTGCTATATTATATTTTAGAGCCAGTGTCTGCAAACAAAAGATGTGGAGCTTAAAGTTCCACCTACACACAGTCGTGTTGTCACATCACCTTTTTAGTATCAAATGAGAAATTATCCACTAAACGTATTAGAAAAATATGTACTTCAACTCACAGCAAATTAAAAAAAGCAAAAACAATAAAGAAATTTGGTTTGGCTGATCATTGCATATCATCATTATAAATGAGAATTGGTTCTCAACTAATTTACCTGTTAAAATAAAGGTTTAAAGGTTAATTTCCCCCTTTAGCAGAGCCACATTTATTAAGAAAACACATGGGTTTAGCAGCAGAGCTGAATATTATTCTGTTATTGGCTCTCTTTTGGTGCTGTTTATTTGGTTGGGTGCTTGAAGTATAAAGAAACCAGTTTGACAATTTAATCACTTAACAAGCTGGAGCTTTGGTGGAAGAACCATATACAGCCAAAACAGCCTGACACCCATGGGTGCCACTAGGTTTTAAAGACAAAGGGGCTTAGCCCCCAGGAGATGCACGGAATTTTTGTATATTATATACTTGTGTGTGTGTGTGTGTGTGTGTGTGTGTGTGTGTGTGTGTGTGT
>NW_013952854.1:420383-422282 GCF_001266775.1 Austrofundulus limnaeus | reverse complement strand
GAATGCCACAAATTCACCTTAATCACTCGTACGCACAACTTAAGAACAAATCTGTGCGTATGAACAGTTCTTGCATGAGGCCCATTTTTTCCAACATGAAGTTTCACTATAAATCCTCCGGTCGGTAGGGGGCGGTAGTAGCCAGGATCTATCTCTGTAACTACATCAACTCCGCCAAACGCGGTCACGAAGTAGAATGGTTGACAGATAGAGTCAAAACTGTCAAACTTTTAGTAGTCTGAGTGTATAAAAAATTAGTAAGTTCATCATGAACACCGCGCTGAAACACTGGAAGGAGGCAGCTACTCTCATCTTGGCCGCAGGACACAGGCTGGGCGCCGACAGTCTACCGTGTCGGACTCCGCAGGTCAGCGGGAACACGGGCTCTCTGCCCCGCGGCTCCCTCTTTGATTACCACGTTTTGATGCTCAAACGGAGCTCTAAGAGCGGGTTCATGCCCAATGCTTATGTGTTTCCCGGCGGCGTGGTCGACCCCTCGGACTTTTCCAGCGACTGGTTGGACATTTTTAAACCCTTCACTGGCTCTCCCAGTTTTGGGTTAAGAGGCGTGAAGCAGCCCGCGGAGAGCAGACCCCCGTTATTCGCGACTGACCGGGTCAAACTGGGCTCTCCTGTCCCGGGAGAGGTGGCCCTGAGGATCTGCGCCCTGAGGGAGACGTTTGAGGAGTCCGGCGTGTTGTTGGTCGTGTCGAAAAGAGAGGAGAAGCGTTTTAAGGGCCTGGAGGACGGCTGCGACGTCTGCAGCGGTGAGCTCACAAAGTGGAGAGATCTGGTGAACCAGAACCCGTCCAACTTCATCAGGATGTGCAGGGAGCTGGAGATACTGCCCAACATCTGGGCTTTACACGAGTGGTCCAACTGGCTGACCCCTGAGGCCAGATATGGCACCAAGAGGTTTGACACGGCTTTCTTCATGTGCTGTGTACAGGAGACACCAAGGACACTTCAAGATGAAAAGGAAATTGTTCGCTTTCAGGTGATTCCAGATCCCAGGGTGCTTTTAAAATGACACACATGCCCATAAAATAATTTAAAGTGCCTGTGGCATCCATTTCTGTAATAAACATAAAGATAATAATCACGGATTGCAAAATAATATGCCAGTTATGTGACAAAATGTGTAAAATCCTGTTATGCCAAGTTTCCTAAATATAGTTTGTATATATTTCTTTGACTTTTTATATTTGAAGTAGGTTTTGGGCAATATTGGCAAAAAATAAATTTAATCATGATTAATTGTGGTGTTTAGCCGATAACGATTAATTTGACGATTAATCCCCTGAAGTCCCTGGACCCCCTTATGTCCTAGTCACATGACCAATTTAGTGGGAAAGATTTGCTTTTCATAAAAATCTGTTCCAATTTGTGTCAAAATTACAGACTTCAGGCTATACTTCAAATTTTAAATTGTATTGATAAATAAATTACAGAACGTTTTTTTTTTTCTTAATGCTCTTCATATTTGAAGCGGAGAGGAGCAGCGAGCGAACTCTGCCTGGTGGCATTAATCGTATTAATCACCAAGTACAAAAAAAATTGATTGTTTTTCTGACTATTAATCGCACACGATGCCCAACCCTAATTTGAAGTATATACATGTCACAGGCACTTTAAATTTATAACACTGATGTGTTGGATGTGACAAACTTAAAGGGATCCCCAATTAGTTGTAACATTAGACTTTATTTGATAAACATATGTTTTAACTGTAAAATAAAGACTGTAAAAATACTGTAGGATGTTTAGTTTTTATACTTTTTAAACTAAAAGTTTAAAAATATATTTTAACACGGACGGAGCCATTTTATTTACTCGCAAAGCATTCTGGGTAAATGATGACGTGGATAGGTCCTCGGTGTAAGCGAGCTATATCCACCC
>NW_013952854.1:418174-419579 GCF_001266775.1 Austrofundulus limnaeus | reverse complement strand
GGGTGGATATAGCTCGCTTACACCGAGGACCTATCCACGTCATCATTTACCCAGAATGCTTTGCGAGTAAATAAAATGGCTCTGTCCGTGTAATATATTTAGCAAAATTTAGTTTAAAAAATTTACAAAACTAAACAGCCTACAGTATTTTTACAGTCTTTATTTTACAGTTAAAATATATGTTTATCAAATAAAGTTTAATGTTACAACTAATCCGGGATCCCTTTAAATTACGTGAAATTTTGCTTAAAAAATGATTATATGCATTTACACTTATTTGTCCATTTGGTGCTCTGCAGTTACTTTTTGACTTCTAGAGCCATCACTTGTTTTATCTTTCAATTAAACTTTTAATAAATTAAAATCTGTCCACTGGTTCATGCAATATTTTACTAACAAACACAAATGAACACACAGTGGCAGTTACACAGTTGCCTGCCTTTTATGGCAGTAGGTAATAATAAAAGAAGAAGATACTATACTAATTCAGCTTGAATAAATCTGTATGTTGTGCTGTTTGATGTAAAGAAGAAAAAACATACTCAGATGTTAAACACTTCCTGGTTCTGTGCGTGGGTTTCAGTGGTCTACACCATCCGAGATCTTGCAGAGTTACCGGGAGCAGCAGCTGTGGATCGCTCCTCCTCAGTTCTACGAGCTCAGCCGAATGTGTCGTTTCTCTTCGCTGAATGACCTCCAGAACTTCAGCTACCAACGGGCCACAGAGGGCTGCCAGCGGTGGTTACCTGTCATCCTCCCAGAAGACGAGCACCACGTTTCACTGCTGCCAGGTACTGATTGTTAAATGTGTTTTCTCTAATGATTATCCAGAGCAGAGAAGTTTTATTTTAATTTAAAAGATGAAAAAAAAAAGTGATGACTTTGTTTGGTTTTGCAGATGTGTAAAGTCAGATTAACATTTTTATAAATCCCATTCAGCTCAGTCATCGTTGGCCACAAATGCTGCTCTTCTGCCTTTAAATAATCACTTCAAAGTGTTTTTGACACAGTATTAAATCATAATTTAAAAACATAATCTTTCCTAAGCAGTTAAAAAAATCATTATTTTATCTACATCAAAGGAAACATAACTAGACACAGATAATCAGTTTTTCCTTTATGCTAATATTTTATATTTGAAAGTTGGATTTCACAATAAATCTTAGAAGTGAAGCTGAATGAAACTGTTTTTAAAGGGATCCCTGATTAGTTGTAACATTAGACTTTATTTGATAAACATTTATTTTAACTGTAAAATAAAGACTGTAAAAATACTGTAGGCTGTTTAGTTTTTATAATTTTTAAACTAAAAGTTTAAAAAATATATTACACGGATGAGGCCATTTTATTTACACTCAAAGCATTCTGGGTAAATGATGACATGGATAGGTCCTCGGTGCGAGGC
>NW_013952854.1:415515-417625 GCF_001266775.1 Austrofundulus limnaeus | reverse complement strand
GCCTCGCACCGAGGACCTATCCATGTCATCATTTACCCAGAATGCTTTGCATGTAAATAAAATGGCCTCGTCCGTGTAATAAGTTTTTTAAACTTTTAGTTTAAAAGTTATAAAAACTAAACAGCCTACAGTATTTTTACAGTGTTTATTTTACAGTTAAAATATATATTTATCAAAGTCTAATGTTACAACTAATCATGGATCCCTTTTATGAGAAAACGCGATTATTTAAGCTTTCTCTGCTATTTTCGTTATTTTGGGTTTTCTCATCTTTTCAGGGGACAAACATTATCCAGCGGACTCTTCGGGGCTGACTCAGATGGAGACTTGTCAGGATGATTCTGGACTGCACCGCATCGTGTTATCAGATCCCTACACTGCAACTCTACAGATCACCATCAAACCCAAGTACAACCACCTGCTCCCTGTTGTGGAGCCAGCTGAGTCACAAAACTCAAAAAGTCATCTTTGACCACAAATGTTGCTCCTCTGCTTTTATTTCTGCACCAATAGGGAAAAAAGAGATTGTATTAGAGATGAACAAATGTATTACTTTAATATTTAATGTCATGAAAGCTGTTTTATTTGCAACCAAACTTTCATCAAAGGAATTATTTTTAGTAAAACTGAAAACAATTGCTAATACCCCAACTTTGTTGTTAATTTTCAAAACTTTTAAAACGTTTTTAGATTTTATACAGTACATTTGAAAAGAGAATAGCTTGACTTTAAATACATTTCCACTCCTGATTCAGCTCAAATTAAACAACTCTTTGCAACAGATTTGAGCAAACAAGAAACCCATTCAACAATTTAAAACAAAGGGAAGTTGTGTATTGTAAGTTATATATTTGCTGCTGTGAGATGCAATGACAAAGAAAACTTTAATTTTCAAAAGGAACTGATCAAATAGAGCATTAATAAACAAATATTAACTTTGTGAGAAGATTTATAGAGAAGAACAAAGGGTATCAAACTTCCAGGCATAGGCTTTGTGTTCAAATCATGTTCAAATTGATATGTTTGTCTTTAGGTGTGACACTTAGTTTTGTTGGTTTAAAAAAATAAGCTGGTTGCAACAAATTGCTCTTTGAAATGTTTAGCTTGTAGTGACAAGTTTGGCGTTAGAAGTTTGAAAGTGACTATTTTTTCTTCAGATTAAAACAACCATATTTATTCATGTATAATGCAATAAAAGTATAATGAGATCCCCATTCTTTGAGCTTAAAAGCATTAAAAAAATCTAATCCCTGTGTTTAATCATACCCTTAATTTTATTCATATTTCTGAATTTTTCAGCCTTTGCAGTGTACCTTCTCTGCTGGGGAAACTGATTAATTGGGGACACACACACACACTTGTGGGCATGTTTGTGGCTGTGAAGCAAAAGCTACTGAGGTGGAGCAGCGCCAACTTCGGGCTCCACATGTGACTGAAAACAATCTGCACCCAGAACAGAAGCTGGTCGTTACATTAGCAGGACTCACCAGAACGCAAACTTTCACATTTTCTTTTCATCTTCATGGTTAACAAGGGCAAATAAACAAGTTGTTCCTTCTTTGACTCTGGTATAAATAAAACCAGTACTATTGTTGATTAAATGCTTTGCTATGCACAATGTAGAGCTGCAGCAGGAGGGAGGTGGAAATCATGATTTATCCCTACACGACACAATATTTCAGTTATATGAGAAAATGATGAAACTTTTTGTAGCAGTGCATTAGAAATAATCAATCAAAATTTGCTCAGGTGTACAATGACCACACAAAAACACACACGCATACATAAAGCAGGTAAAGTAACTATTGAACACATCACCATTTTTCTCAGTAAATATGTTACTAGAGGTGCTAATGACATGAAATTTTCACCAGATGTCGGTAACAACCCGTGATCCATACATACAAAGAAATCAAACCATAAATGTCCAGAAATGAAGTTATTTGTAATAATGTGGAATGGCACAGGGAAAAAGTATTGAACACATGAAGAAAAGGGAGGTGTAAAAAGGCATGGAAAGCCAAGACACCAGCTGAACTCTCTCAGTACAAGAACCATCTGATGATGGGTAAAAGTAAAGAGCTCTCTCAAGACCTTCACAACCTTATTG
>NW_013952854.1:404536-413396 GCF_001266775.1 Austrofundulus limnaeus | reverse complement strand
TGTGTGTGTGTGTGTGTGTGTGTGTGTGTGTGTGTGTGTGTGTGTGTGTGTGTGTGTGTGTGTTGGATGGTTGTGGCAGAAAGGACGAGTTGAAATATAGCTGTTCAACCTTCTGTGCTGTTTGCAGTCTTCTGGAGGTTTCTATGGAAACCCAGCATCTGAGTCCAGATGAAGTGATGATGATGATGATGCAAGGGTTTGTCTGAGCCTGGTGTACCTTTTCTTTTGTGAAGTTTTGTTTATATGGCTAAGTAGAGTTTAAATTTTGCTCCAACATTTTGAATTTATCATATAAATCCTTCAAGTAACACTTTGTAAAGTAGTTTTACTCACCTCTAAAATGAGTGGAAACTTGAATTCTGATGGAGATGGCATCAATAGCTGTTTCGAAACCCATTTCAGATGGTGGCATTCACTGCTTGAGTACTCCTGAATGTCTGGATAAGAGTGTCAGCCTGGTGTAAATTACAAGTGTAATTCATGACTCACTGTCAGCAGAGTTTGTGAAACGGCAACAAGAATAAACAAGATGTCTGAAAGCTCCCAGTGATTCACATCTGAGCGCTATGCTCACTGATCTTTACACGTCAAAGTCCTGCTAAGAAATTGAGTCAGCTCTGTGGCCTCAGCTGTAGTTTTTATTTTTAATTATTATTCTTGTCATTGTTTCTCTGCAGATAAAGACAGAGCAAGAAAAAGGCATAAAAGGATTTTTTGAACTGTTGAAATCATGTTTGAAATATAAAAACTCTAATGTGCAATTCTAAAATATTATCCTTTTAAAAGGATAACATTTTAGAATTGCACATTAGAGTTTCTGTCCAATCCCAAATTATCTTTTATAATTTAAGCAGCACCGTTAAATTTCTCCATTACAAAGGTTTATGGCAAGCTGTTAAACATATATTCAAACCACAGTCTTGGCATTTGTCTTTTAGATCTCCACACTACAACACCATTTTATTCCTACTAAAAGGCACTTAAAATACCAAAGATATACCAACACATGAGCATTTTAAGAACCTTTAACAATCACAAAACGTTGAGTGAAATAAAAAAGTTTACAGTGTAAAAATCTTGTTTTAAAGACAATTTTCTCATTTGAAAATTGAACTGCATAGGTCTCTTTGACATCCTTAAACTCTTTTCATAACCACAGTTAAGAATAGCTCCCCTCTCAGATCATACCTGTAATCCTTATTCCAGATCTCCAAACTAAATTGACTTGTGAGATTGTGGGCAGTATAAATATTCACTGGTCTTAAGTTTAGCTGTATTTCATATATTCAAAAATATTGTGACTTTGTTTAAATTAGATCATTTGATTTTGTTTTCTGCCGTCTAAAGCCAACTGTAGTCGGTTTACCAGTCAGTGGAGAACCTCCCCAGGAGCTGATGAGGTCATTTGCATCAATTATATGCTCCTTTATGAACAGACTTTTGATTAAACTTTATATCCAAGTGCCATTTCAACAGATTACTGTCTAGAATTTATGCTAAGTAAAACCTGCACTTATGTGGATGATGACCCCTAGATCAAATAAATTAAGCACCTGTTCATCCTGAGGGTCCTTCATCTGTGCAGGCGCTTCTAATTTTTATTATCTTTGAAAAACACCTGAGAATATCCTATTATACCAGCTCACAAAATGAAAGATACAGGTTTAGATACGCAGGAAAATAATTATCTGTGTATAGGAAATCCAGATGACACTGACTAAAAAGGAAATGGGTATTATTTGCCCTATACCTGTTACAGTTTTAGACTATACCTGTTTGAAAACTTTAAAAAGGAGATTATTGGTTTAACTGCAGCCTAAATTTCTTTAAATTTACTTTATTTTTTTGAAATAATAAAACAGATCCACATGTAACTATCAGGCTTTGGTCTTGAATTATCCGACTGTGCTCCCAAAAGTCCAAGATAACTGTCCCAACTTTGTGCCCGTCCAGAAATATCTGTAAAGACTCTTACAAGTAAAACTATTAGTGGACTGAAGCATCTGTGTGGCTCTCCTTTAGCATGAATTTAACACTAAGGTTGTTAAAGTCTGAGAATAATCTCCTGCTCAAAATACCTCTAAGTACAATCGACGGATGTATAAACCAATAGAGCTAATTATGGTGAGTTTACTTTATGCCCGGTGCAGTTATAAAGGATGTCCACAGCATAAAGAGACACTGAGCTGTCTTCAAGCTACACATGCCCATTTTAAGTGTGTTTCAGAGTTTTATTACAAGAAATAAAGTTGATTGTCTGTACATTCTCTGACACTGCATGTACCAGTTTTTTTACTCATTCCTGTTGCAATGTTAACATTCAAAACTGAGAGAAAACCCTGAAAAAAGAAAAGCAACAAGAATGGGCTTACAGTGAACAGGTGCAATGTTTACGAGACCGTCTCTTCCTGTAGGTCCGAAGACTCCCATGCGTGAGGCTGGAGTTTAAGTGAGACTCAGGCTTTTTGATTGTATTGATTCTATAGGATGCATTAAAACTGTGCTGCCCCGACCACATTCAACCAGTGAGGTGAGTAAGGATCAAGTGAGCCCTAAACAATGGACCTAAAAACCAGACTACAAGGTCTCCCTCTTGTTTCAACACATCTGACTCTTCTGGGTTGAAACCTCCCTAAAGCATCACGTCAGCTGAACTCCAACAGGGATAACTGACTGACTGTCGACTACATTTATGCTTGAGCTTTTCCCACTAATCCACTTGGATTACGTGTTGTTTGGATCATCCTGATGCCCAGACACTGTCACGTAATTTTAGGACTCATTATCCCCCACTCTCCAAAAATACACAACCTACCCCCACACATCAAAACATCACTACGCCCATTCTCTTCCCAACCACACTATGTTGTTCTAAAGGCTATTTTATCAAGTGCAAATCCTCATCTCAGTCGAATACATTCAGGATTCCGAGAGACTCTCGTGTCTAACTTTGACACCAAGTTTCAGACCTCTTGTGTGTCTCTGGTGGAGCTGGATGCTCTGTCCTGGAGGAGTTTCCCTGAGTGGCCCCTGCTGCTCGAGCGTTTCACGACATGATCACTAAATATCCCAGAACCAGAGCCACTGCCACGACGACGAAAAAGCCCACCACCGCGCCGATCAAGCCCAAGCCCCCCTCCCTGGAGCCCCCTCCTCCGCCCTCGTCGTCCTTGGGCTCCTCGTCGCAGATGGAGATGACGCCCACGGAGGAGTTCCCCACGCTCAGGCTGGACTTGAGCTCGGCGCCCGCCTCCTGCTTGGCCACGACGGCCCACGGCGCCACCTGCACCTTCATCTCCATCTCCTCCATCATCTGGCTCACCTGGGTGATCTCGGTCTGCAGCTCGCCCAGGTCGGCCGTGTCCACGTTGCTGTCGGCCTCGTACTTCATGTTCTGGACGCTCATGGCGCGGGCGGCCACGGCGTTGGTGCTGCCCGTCATGCCCGTCTGGATCAGGTGCCTGGTGGGCACCTTGAGGGGGAAGTCCTGCCCGATCTCCAGAGAGCGTTTCATGTCCACCTCCAGGAGCTCCATGCTGCTGGAGAACAGCACCCAGAGGCGCTCGTACTCGGCGCGGTCGTCCTTGCTGATGCTTTTGTCTTTCAGCAGGGAGGTCAGTTTAGTCCTGTTGGCCACGGCCAGCTCCTGGGCCTTCTTGCGGGTCTTCTTCAGCTCCTCGCGCAGGTTCTGGGAGTCCGATGTGCTCCCGAGGGCGATGACCAGGTGCCTGTAGCAGGCTGTGACTTTGTTCAAAGCGTCCAGCATTGTTTTGCACTCCTCTTTCCCCATGATTTGTTAGGAGGAAAAACAAGAAATGGAACAAAAAGCAGAAGACTCTTAGGTTCAGTTTAGTTCCCACGGAAGCGCGCGTCCTCTACAAATCCACACAAGTGAGAGAAAACACATCTCTGTCCATCATGTTCCCTCCTGTGTGCAGGCAGGCACTGAGAGCGGCTTACTAATAATACTTCCGTCACCTAAAAGCCTTTAAGATTACCTTTAAGCTTCCCCCCGGCACATCAGACCAGCCACGGGTCTCCTGCTGAACGGAGGCGCAGAGATGTGCAGACCTCAAGCTACAGGTGCCCCAGCATCCGCGGCGCCTTCTCCCCTCTCCCCGTCTCTCTAAACAGAGTCCATCATTTCAGGGAAATGGGACGCAGCCAGCCGGGTGCAAACTGATCTCCAATCAGCGCTCGGAAGGATTAACGAGCGCGCAGCCAAAACCAGCCATGGTGGTGCCGTTTGTCCGGGAGCTGTCCACTTCAGCACCTCGATCGACGATGTGCTTAAATACCAGCGAGCGCCTTCAGTGGTCACATGTGCGCGTACGAACATACACGCGCGCGCGCGCACAGAGCCATTCAGACGGAGGCAAACAAAGGAGCTCCGCTGCTGTTGGTTTGATCTGCTCCGAGCGCGTCCTGCCATTGGTTGCTCCGTCACTGAAGTGGGCGGGCCGAGCCGACATGTCTGTCAAATCACAGCCTTCAAATGTTTGTCTTCCGCCACAATCAGCCCATCCAAGTGATTTCAGGAGATGATCACTGCGAGAGATAAAAAACAGCAACAACTAGAGAAATTGCATTTCCTGTGAAAATGCAAGTGTGAATGCCTGTTGCTGAAAACTTTAGCTGAAAGCTGCTGAAGAAGCTAAAATTGAGCTGAACATGTTAATAGCAAAAGTGCAAGAGTAAGTTGCACTTGAAAAGCTGAAAAAAGCTAAATAAATGCAGAAAACACAAAAAAGGAGCAAAGTATTGCTGAAGTTGCAAAAAAGCTAAAAGCTAAAGGCTAAAATAGCTGAACACAGCAGAAAGCAACCGCAAGAAGCATAAATAACTCAAATTAGCAGAAAGAAGCACAAAAAAGTAAAAAAAAAAAGGCAGACGAACAGTAGAAGGAAGAAGAATTTTAGCTGGAATATCTGAAAAAAGCTAAAACTAGCAAAAAGTAGCTAAAATTTTCACTAAGATTTTAAAAGGAGCAAAACCAGAATGTACACCATGCTAGTAATGGGTTGGACCCCCTTTTGCCTTCAGAACTGCCTCAATTCTTCGTGGCATAGATTCAACAAGGTGCTGGAAGCATTCCTCAGAGATTTGGTCCATATTGACATGATGGCATCACACAGTTGCCGCAGATTTGTCGGCTGCACATCCATGATGCGAATCTCCCGTTCCATCACATCCCAAAGATGCTCTATAGGATTGAGATCTGGTGACTGTGGAGGCCATTTGAGTACAGTGAACTCATTGTCATGTTCAAGAAACCAGTCTGAGATGATTCCAGCTTTATGACATGGCGCATTATCCTGCTGAAAGTAGCCATCAGATGTTGGGTACATTGTGGTCATAAAGGGATGGACATGGTCAGCAACAATACTCAGGTAGGCTGTGGCGTTGCAACGATGCTCTATTGGTACCAAGGGGCCCAAAGAGTGCCAAGAAAAGATTCCCCACACCATGACACCACCACCAGCAGCCTGAACCGTTGATACAAGGCAGGATGGATCCATGCTTTCATGTTGTTGACGCCAAATTCTGACCCCACCATCCGAATGTCGCAGCAGAAATCGAGACTCATCAGACCAGGCAACGTTTTTCCAATCTTCTCTTGTCCAATTTCGATGAGCTTGTGCAAATTGTAGCCTCAGTTTCCTGTTCTTAGCTGAAAGGAGTGGCACCCGGTGTGGTCTTCTGCTGCTGAAGCCCATCTGCCTCAAAGTTCGACGTACTGTGCGTTCAGAGATGCTCTTCTGCCTACCTTGGTTGTAACGGGTGGTTATTTGAGTCACTGTTGCCTTTCTATCAGCTCGAACCAGTCTGCCCATTCTCCTCTGACCTCTGGCATCAACAAGGCATTTCCGCCCACAGGACTGCCGCTCACTGGATGTTTTTTCTTTTTCGGACCATTCTCTGTAAACCCTAGAGATGGTTGTGCGTGAAAATCCCAGTAGATCAGCAGTTTCTGAAATACTCAGACCAGCCCTTCTGGCACCAACAACCATGCCACGTTCAAAGGCACTCAAATCACCTTTCTTCCCCATACTGATGCTCGGTTTGAACTGCAGGAGATTGTCTTGACCATGTCTACATGCCTAAATGCACTGAGTTGCCGCCATGTGATTGGCTGATTAGAAATTAAGTGTTAACGAGCAGTTGGGCAGGTGTACCTAATAAAGTGGCCGGTGAGTGTAATGTGTAAGGTAAAGATTTAGAAACATTACGAAGAAATTTAAGGATATTGAAAAAAGCTCCATTCATTTCCAATGGGAAAAAAGTAGCCGAAATAGCTTTGGCTACAATTGTTAAATTTTCTTGAGACTTCAAAATGTTATAGAGCTTGCTCTCAGCTGCCAGTACATACATTTTCATGTGAAAATCTCAAACATTGGCTGAGTAAAAGGCCTTTAAAACTAGCTATGGTGGCCATATTGGATTTCCGTTTCTGCTGCTATTTATGGTAGAGCTAAGTCTCAGGTACCTATATACTGATTTATAGCTCATTATATCATAATTTGGCCAAATTCAAGTAATTTGAACTAACTTGAGCTAATAACAGGTAAACTTTAGCTAAAATTGCAGCAAATAGCTAAATATTGCAGAAAGCAATTTTAAGAAGCATAGATAGCAAAAATTAGCAGAAAAATATAACAAAGCAGAAAACAGCCGAAGAATAGCAGAAAGAAGCTAATATAGCAGAAAAAAGCTAAAGATATCATAAAAAAGCTAAATAGCATTCTCTAGTTGAGAATAGCACCCAGATGATGAAATGGATGTAAAAATTTCAAAATTAGCAGGAAAAAACCCCACAACACTATTAAAAAGTGATCATTTGAAACAAAATAGGCAAAACAGCCAAAATTTTTCGTAAAACAGCTAAAAAGTAGATGGAAACATTTGAATTAGCACAAGGATGCATAATGAACACAAGTTTCCGGAATTTAGCAGAATTATGTTGAAATAACACCAAAAAATGTGTAATTAGCTTAGAAAGCTAACTTTGTCTAATAACAACTAAAATTTAGCTAAATTTGATGCAAATAGCTGAATACAGAAGAAAGCAACTGCACGAAGCATAAATAGCACAAATTAGCTGAAAAAAGTTTAACAAAGCAGAAAAAGCACAACATCAGCAGAAAGAAGTAGAATTTTAACTAATATAGCAGCAAAAAGCTAAATTTAGCATAAACATAAGCTAAAGGTAGCAGACTCAAGTTGAAAGTAGCATCCAGGTGGTGAAATGTTTGTAAAAAAATATTGAAAAATAGCAGAACCCCCCCCCCCCCCATTCCCCATAAAACTACTAAAAAGTGATCATTTGAAGTAAAATAGGAAAAACAGCTGAAGTTTTCAGTAAAACAGCTAAAAGGTAGCTGGAAATGTTTTAATTAGCATAAGGATGCATAAGGAGCACAAGTTTGCTGAATTTAGCAGAATTAAGTTGAACTAGCTCCAAAAAATGTGTAATTAGCTTAATAATGTGTAATTGGCTAATAACAGCTAAAATTTAGCTAAATTTGTAGCAAATAGCTGAATATGGAAGAAAGCAACTGTCAGAAGCACAAATTAGCAGAAAAAGGTAAAGCAAAGCAGATAAAGCAGAAGAATAGCAGAAGGAAGCAGAACTATAGCTGAAATAGCCAAAAACAGCAAAATTTAGCAAAAAAAAGTAGCTAAAATTTGCACAAGAGAGTAAAATAGAGCATAACAAGAACAAACTGTGTAAGGTTTTGTAAAGATTTAGAAACTATTTGAAGGATTTTAAGGTTGTTGAAAATAGCCCCACTCAAAGTCAATGGGGAAAAAAGTGGCTAAAAAGTTGAAATAGCTAAAAAAAAGTATAAATAGCTGAAATACCAAAAGTCATAGCCTGCATTGCATGAAAGAGCTGAACGTTTTGATATATGAATGGTTGAAGTAGCACAAATATGGTGGAAAGAGAAAGGTGCCGAAAAACGTACGGAAGAAAAAGTGATCTCAGTGGTGTGAATGTAGGCATTCACACAATAATGACTGACATCACTTGATGTGTTTATGATGAGCACATGTAAAAAGCCCCTCCTCTGTGTTCGATGAACTTGATAAAAATAGAATTTTTATTATTATTTTTATTGTTGGTGAGTTGTCACATTTTTTAGGACAGTTGTAGCAAACAGTAGTGATTGGTTCATGTGCCTTTAGGTGGGCTCCTGCAGAGCTGAGAGGCTGTGGTGTTTGCCTGGTTTGCTCTTTTTGCATTATTGAAGCGGATGGGGCCTAATGATCCAGTAACTGCAGTGGGAGGCTAATGGAGTGGAGCACATATAAGGGATGCCTGAGGAAGCAGGAAACAGAAGTCCTGCTGTAGCACTGGGAATTATTTGAAACACTTTTTTCCCCCTCACATGAAATCACACATTTTGATTATATTTGATTTTATCTGTCTGGTTGATGTTTGTAAGCTGCAGCATTTAGAGCATTTGGTCATGTTAGTGGTATTAAAGATGAATAATGTGATTGATTCAGGTGGTCTTGGCAAGCCGATCATTTTTCCTTCGCTGAGCGAGTTTCCAAGGTAACCACTCACCTTTTGGAAGACATTTATCAGCTTCATCAGTGACTGAAAAAAGTGGTGAAATTAGACTTTCATTTTGGGACATTTTGAGCTTCACAAATATGGGGTGCCGTTTGTAAAGTTACACAGTCAAAAGTTACCACCAACATTTTTGTTTTATTTAGACTTTTATAAGAAAAAAGAACAGATTTATTTTTCAAAGTTAGTTTTTCACCATATGATTCATACATTCATAAATGTCATAGTTTATAAACTAAATATTTAACTTACAAATTAAATATTTAGTTAACAAGCTAAATA
>NW_013952854.1:402137-404280 GCF_001266775.1 Austrofundulus limnaeus | reverse complement strand
ATATTTAATTTGTAAGTTAAATATTTAGTTTATAAACTATGACATTTATAAATGTTTGAATCATTTGGTGAAAAACTGACTGAAAAATAAATCTGTTCTTTTTTTCTTATAAAAGACTGAAAACAAAAATATTGGTGGTAATTTTTGACGGTGTAACTTTACAAACGGCACCCCATACACAAAGATCTCTTCATGTGAAATTTTTTAAGAGCGGATTCTTTTGTCAAAATACCATAAATTATCTTTTGAAATGCTTTCACTTGCTTTCAGTGTTCGCTCTTCCCCAAAACAGGCCAGCATAGTTCAGTAATTATAAATATCAAATGTCTTTGTGACAAACCCAAGCTGCATCAACAGCTTCAGACTCTTTGTAGACAGTTTATATCCTGATTTCCTGGTCGTCACGCAGAAGGGCTGAAAGAATAAAAGCCCAAGTGTCTGTCTGTTTTCCTCTGATGAGAAATGCTGAGAAGCTGGTCTTTTGGATTCAAGTGTTGAGAGTGAGTCAGACATACTGTGGTCTGATTGCTTTTAGAGTAAACACATCAGACAAAATTCGATTTTTTTTTTTATTATTTCCTGGTGCCTTTTGTCAGACTGTTAATGCTGAAAAAAGATATTTCAAAATCTAATTTTTATTCCATGGTTTCTGTCCTCAAATCTTGTATGGTGTTGTTAAAATAGATATTGAAGGTGAATAATGTGCTATCCTTCATGCTCCTCTGTCGTTTTAATTTTGAAGCAGAAATGCTGAGGCAAAAATGACGTTAACAATGAAGTTCAGAAGATCACTTCTTATGAGGATATATGTCACTCAGGTAAATGTGTCGTGATGAAGTAAAGTGTTTAATAATTATACTACACTGTGATTTTTACTGCTTTGTTCCTCACTGTATTTTGCTGTACTGACTCCCCCCCACCAACAAGGTTTTAGCTAAAACTTTCAGTCTTTATGTTCAGTAATGTCTTCTATGAGTCACTGTTGTGATTCGTTTCCCATCCAAGTCATCTCCACTTCGGCACGCTTCTCCTCCTGCACACTTTGTCCTAGAGATGCCATTGTAATTTATATCTGTAAAGCTCCTGTGCCAAATTATGGCTATGCCTTTTGGTGCCTGCATAACTTGTAGTTTTTGAAATAATATTTGTTTGATAAATTATAATGGGAGTCAATGGAGCCTTGTATTGGTCCAATACTGCCCCCTGCTTTATCTACTCAGTATGGAACTGCACCAAAGTTTAACAATTATATTTAATCTCAATTATTGCAGTGATTACAATATTGAAATATAAGAAATTTGATGTATTACTATATTATTGTCTTATAAGCATAAACATCTTATATAATATTGCTCAACTGTTATAATATTATGTAGCTCTTTGTCAATGATTGTCATTGGCAATGTTGCCTCTTTCTACACAGAAAAAAAACACTGGGATCCCAACACCAATGGTCTTGTGGTTAATAAGATCAGGGTTCAAATCCCAGCTACAGTAACTTTAACAAAAAAATTATTCAAACTTCATATTTTCACACAATTATCCTCATTACAAACACCTGCTGACATCCACAAGCTGGTACTTGATTAGAAAACACGTTTGAACTTGGTCAATTCATTCTGCAAATCCACTGCTGCAGGCAATGACATGCCACATGGCAATGCACACTTGTTTTTACATTGTAAAAACCCATGTCTAGTTTTCTCTGATTTCTGCATTCTGCATCGTCTCTGATCTGACACTGCTTTTTCCAAGTTTCTGTTTTTCTAAAAGGGGTGTGGTTAGTCCTGTCAGTGACATCTAATTTGTCTTTTTTTGTGTTATTTACTGGCAAAGAAACAATTCTTCAATCTGTACAGAAGAAGTTTGACTGTTTTCATTTTGCAAATAAAGTGACTTTAAATTTAATTGCATGAAGTATATTTGTTTAAAATTCTGTTTCTTTCTTACACTTTAGGTCAAGTGCTTCAAGGCTTCAAGTAACACTATAAATTGAGTGGGAGTAAAACACCTGTGCAGGATTTTATCTGCATTGGTGAAAAATACAGCGTCATCATAAAGACGTTGTGGTTGAGATGAAATGATATATTAGAGATGATATATGTTGATGAAGATATATATTTGAGATGAAATTATATATATA
>NW_013952854.1:398599-400861 GCF_001266775.1 Austrofundulus limnaeus | reverse complement strand
CTGCACATGTGGGGACAGCATTATGTACAAACATAGTTGAGGTCTACCTATGATGTCAATTACAGGCCTCTCTCATCTTTTTAAGTGGGAGAACTTGCACAATTGGTGATTGACTAAATACTTATTTTCCCCACTGTATTTATATAAAATGAAAAATGTTCACCATAAATGAAACCTGGGCTGGTTTTTGCCAGACAGCACTAATGTTTCACAAATCCAAATTACTATATTTTGAAAAGCTGTGAATCAAACAGAAATGGATTATAGATATGCATGACTGAGATATATTTTTAAAATACTAAGAGCAAAGTATTACTCTGAAATGAGCAAAAACATCTGCAGGCTCAAGACCAATGTTATAAATTGAGAGAAACTATAATCCAGATTAGCAGGGCCCAATAAATCCTAGGATTAGCAGTGTAATGCACACTAATGTATCTTTTAATGGGGGCCGTCGTCTGTTTGGCTTTCACTTTCATCATATGGAATCGATGTTTTTAGGTGGTAAAATGGAGCCAGCAGGCACTCACCACGCTCTTTTTGTTGTAAAGTGCAGTAACGTTAAACAATTGCTTATATCTGATAACTTTGCCTGTCTTTTTGATAATTCAAAGAAAAAGCACGAGTAGAGAAGGTAACATTTTTGGCTTTGCAGTTACTAGAAAGAAAGACAGACAGACACAAATTTCTTTATGCTGTAACCACCAGCTAGGCTAAACTCACTAAAAACACCACTTAACACCAATAGGATGTTCATTTTTTACCAGTTCTGACATGATTCTAACTTGATGTCATGTTACTCAGGCAGAGAGAAAGCCACAGATCATATCTGGATGCTTTCAGCTACTTTTCAGTGGTTTGGCAAGTCTGAGTTTTGAAGAGCGGTGAGAAGATGAGTGCAGAGAAATGGGCTGTAGGAAGAAGAATAAGAAGGATTTATTTAGTTAGAAATGGAGAAATGAGGAGAGAGGGAGCAGCCCGGAAAGAGAAAGTCTGTCTTTGTTGAATTATTGATAGAGCTCATCCACTGTGTGGCCTCGAACACTGCACAGCATGCAGCGGTGAGGTGAACTGTGACTCACCTTCACCAAGATGCAGATTCTTTCCTTAACCTTATGTACACACAGCTGAGTTAGCACTGGGATAGCTAAATTAATATTTTTGCTTTAAATTTGTTTTTTAACCAGTTTTAAATGCAAAAATTCAGTGAAACCGTTTATTTACAGTGGCACAATCCACAAATAGCGGAGCTTCTTATTTAGCGGATTAGCTTTATTGCTAAATTTAGAAACCGTTGGCAGACAGACAAACTTCTGCTAAATTAGGTTTTGCTAATTTTAAGTTCCACAAAAAAAATTGCAGGTAAAACATCAATTTTTGTGCCATTTATCCTGAATTAAATAAAAACTGACCCCTCTTACAAATCCGTGGACGTGTCAGACACTGTGTGTATAGTATGTAGCATCTTTAGCAGTAAACTTCAAGCTAAGAGCATCAAAAATAAATAATTTAAAAATTAAGAATATTTAAGTAATGAATACAAAAATTTACTATGTATAAAATATGACAGAGTTAGCTTCCACAAATTTTTGTATCTGTTTAGCAGTTAGCATTAACGTCCACTATTTTTTAAAATCTGTTTAGCGGTTTAGCATTAGAGCCAAGATTCTTGTTTAGCCAATTAGTGGTTAGTGAACCTAACCTTTGAGCTGTGCTCACTCCTACCCATTGGTTTCCCACACACTGTAAACATGTTCTAAAACATGCATTCCATATATGTTTTATATTAAAATGATCTCATGTCAGACTCGTAACATATTGATGCGTGCGGGGTACCCCGTGCATCCATCCTTGCCGACTGCGGCTTTTCTGGGTCTGAGGTTAACATGAGGGATCAGGATTAATGGTTAATTTTAGGTTCTGTGGTCAGGGATAATGATTAATTTGAGAGGCTGGGGTCAGAGATAGGCTGTACATAAAGTCTGGGACGAAAAGGGTTAATATGATGGATCAGGGTTAATGTCTGTGTTCAGGGACTCGTTCTCCTCCGCCTCATCTCGCAAAGAACGGACGCACGGAGTACACCTCACGTCAACACATTGACGCTTGGTCAAGCTTCAATATGATGACGTGGGGGGCATGAGAACAGGCTCTTTATATTCAGCAGGTAAAATAAGTATTGAACACGTCACCATTTTTCTCAGTAAATATATTACTAGAGGTGCTAATGACGTGAAATTTTCACCAGATGTCGGTAACAAC
>NW_013952854.1:395055-396480 GCF_001266775.1 Austrofundulus limnaeus | reverse complement strand
CTGTGTGTGTGTCTCTGTCTCTCTCTCTCTCTCTCTCTCTCTCTCTCTCTCTCTCTCTTTCTCTCTCTCACTCTCTCTCTCTCTCTCTGTAGCACTAATGTAATCCGCGTTGAATGGAGGAATCGTTAAAAATGTATCTTTTATCTGGCTCTTAGACAAAGTCCACCACAACAGCAAGAGACCTGCAACAATGTGGAGTTGCTGTTTGTTACTTATTTTTAACTCTCATTACGTAAGAGTTTTATGTCAGCATGTGCGTGCTGCTACCACACACAAAAAGATGAACGGCAAAGTATAATGTTTTTGTCCCTGTCTGATTTGTTTCAGGGACTGAAAAAAAGACCTACCTAGAGGCTTTACAGTCTGGTTTTGTGTATTTGTGTGTTTGAGGGGAGATGAGCCTCTCCGATGTCAGAGGTCATTCCATCTTGGTCAGTCTCCATGACACTGAGAAGAACTCTCTTAGAGGACCAAATCCCAGGACTCTTAAATGGGTTTGTGTGTCAGAAGGGGAGTTTGAACTTGCTTCTGGAGACAGATGGTTGTGTGCAGATACCCTGAGAGATCAGCTGGGCAGGATGTGCATTAGCAGATTTAGACCTTTAAAAGCAGAGGTAATGTAGTAATGAAGTACATTTATTTCTGAAAGATATTTTGTGACTCATTAACTGAATTTTAGATAGTTTTACATCTTATATGAATGAATTAATTGGAAATGGGATCTGGCCAAGGAATCTGATCTGGAAGGGGGAGGAGAAAAGGAGGAAAAATTTGACACTAATCTGAAGGACTTCCTCTCTTCCATAATGCAACTTGATGATTTAAGGTTTTGAAAAGGTGGCTGATGTGTGCAACAGTCTGTTGTGATTGGCTTAGAAAGCCAATGAAATGAAAAAATAAAATGAAATCACAAGGCAGAAGCCATATCTGTTCTCTTCCAGAGTAAGGTTAGTTGATGTTGTTTGATCTTTGCTCTGTGATGAACAACAAACCAGATCAGAGTTCTTACAATTCAAAAAGACCTGCATGGTGGGAGTAGATGAGAACTGTGTTGGTCCAACTTGGAAGAAAGCTGGCATAACCTGCATAACATTTAATATAACAACCCATTCTCACTCCCAAGTCGTCACATAGTGACGCTTTGGCAAGGTTCCCTCTACGTCCGATTTTGACGCGCCGGGTACCCCCGTCACGTCAGTTACTGACGAGATGGGGCGAAGTCTGTTGTCATATTTTCAGAAAGTGTATAAAATGCGCAAAAACGACCGTTCCAAAGCCTGAAATTACCTTTGTAATTAATTTACAAAGTTCAGAGACTTTGTAAACACAAAGACACAGCCGGGGGCGGCTGTGGCGGAGTGGTTAGGGGAGTCATCCTGGAACCTGAAGGTCACTGGTTCAATCCCCCGTCCAGCCGTCTCAGTC
>NW_013952854.1:391009-394517 GCF_001266775.1 Austrofundulus limnaeus | reverse complement strand
TAATAATAATGCATTTTATTTATAAAGCGCATTTCAGGACACCCAAGGACACTGTACATTAGAAAATAAACAACTGTAAATTCATAGAGTGATAAGGTAGTGCAGCAGAAACATAGAAATGTGGAGTACATAACAGTCATGCAAAAAAAATACAAAAAATAAAGAAGTTGAACAATAGGGTTGTGGGGGAGAAACAGAAATGAGGATTACAAAACAGTCCTATATTGAGGTACAGAGTTAACAGTTGTAGGCTAATCTGAAAACATGTATCTTCAGGCCAGTCTTAAACAGGGAGAGAAAGGTGGTATTGCGTAATCCATGGAGTAGTGAGTTCCGGAGCTGCGGAGCAGAGCGGCTGAAAGCTCTGCTCCCCATGGTGCTGAGGTGGGCAGGGGGTACTGGCAGATCTTAGAGAGCAGGAGGGTGTGGAGATGTTTAGGAGGTTGGACAGGTAAGGAGGGGAGAGATTGTGGATAGCTTTTAAAGTGTGTTAGAGAATTTTAAAGATGATGCGGGATTTAACTGGGAGCCAGTGGAGCTGTTGTAGGACTGGAGTGATGTGGGATTTAACTGGGAGCCAGTGGAGCTGTTGTAGGACTG
This sequence comes from Austrofundulus limnaeus, assembly GCF_001266775.1. NCBI lineage: Eukaryota > Metazoa > Chordata > Actinopteri > Cyprinodontiformes > Rivulidae > Austrofundulus > Austrofundulus limnaeus. Next base: position 393,917 of record NW_013952854.1, on the reverse strand, counting down.
GAGTGCTGTGTGCAGAGGATGAGGTTTGAGTGATTACACGGGCGGTGGAGTTCTGAACCATCTGTAGATTGTGAAGGGATTTATTGGGGAGGCCAAACAGTAGGGAGTTGCAGTAGTCGATCCTGGATGTATAGGCTGTGTACAAGGATGGCAGTGGAGCGGGGAGTGAGTGAAGGACGGAGACGTTTAATTTTGTGAAGATGAAAGTATGCAGATCGAGTCACGTTGTTAATGTGGGATGTGAAAGAGAGTGTGGTGTCAAGGATGACACCTAGGTTCTTGACCTGAGGCGAGGGGGAGAGAATAGAGTTGTTAAGAGTGAAGAGAAGATGCTGGGATTTGGAAATGGAGTTTTTCGTCCCAACAAGGAGGAGTTCAGTTTTGTTACTGTTTAGTTGTAGGAAATTATTGGAGAACCAGTTGTTGAGCTCACTGAGGCAGTCGGTAAGAGTGGAGGATGGTATGGTGGAGTTCGGTTTTGATGAAATGTAGAGGTGAGTGTCGTTGGCATTTAAAAATTGAATGTAATATAAATACATTTTCAAATATCTTGTGTGCAAGCGAGACAACTTATAACTGCGTAAGGGTGTGCAACTTGATTTATTTCAAGTTTGCATATTCAAGGGCCCACATATTGGCTTGAGTTGGTTATTGTTAAAGGGGGTGCAGGTAGATGGAACTACTCAGATACGGTTCATCAAAACCAAACTCCACCATACCATCCTTGAGTTGGAGCGGGATAGCTCTAGGTTAACTGGACACTGTTAAAGGGAGATGGTCCATCAATTTAGGGGTTTCCCAGCTGAAGGAGTGATTTGTAAGCCCAGTTAGAAATTGGGGGTTTTAGTCTCAGCAATGGTTTAGTTGAATCTATGATGGTTGTCTTGGGTTTTTCATATTGTGGTTGTGGRCCACGGGTCTGAGAGTGTGTGTTCAAGGACCATCTCCCAGGTAATTAGGACTAGCTTGGAACAACCACCACTTTCCAACTAGATGAGACAACACCAGGAGGGGCCCATTCCAACAGAACTGCACTACCCAGGTGGCACGGACAAGGACTGACGATTGGGAGACCAAAGCCTGAAAAGTTTTCCTAGCTGACATTTTTAGTAATTAGAATACTGACATACACACACACACATACACACACACACACACGTACCAGGCATGAACTCATAGAGTTAAACCAATCTATTTTTAATAATATTGAATGTTTTTTAATTGAAGTTTTTTACTTTTTCTTTAAATGTTACTGAGCTACAGTTAAAATAGTGACACACTAGGCTGTTGATGTGAATCTACGTAGATAGTGAACTGGGCAGTCTGTAAGAGATGGAGATGAAAGAGTGCTGAATGACTTTTTCCAATGGTCTGCCATAGGTTGGTAACCAGTTGCATCAAAACATGAACAAAAGCAGCTGACCACGTTCAGAAAAGCCAAACTCAGGATGTATTTTTATGTTTTTATTGTTGGGTGGAATAAAATTAATCATTTTATTTTAATCAGGGATGGGATGTTGATTCCATAATGTGCTGTACGCTTAGTATAATTACACACACATAGTGCCTTATTGCGAACACATAGGGGTATGATTATAAAATTTCTTATTTGTTCACATGACTGATTGTCATGTGAACAGGGGGAGTTGAAGAAATTTATTGGTCGTTTACTTACTAATTCTAAAAGCACAACACTACAGTATTTTTTAGTTTTCCTAGGTAATTACTAGTTTCTATAAACTATTGTGTGATTATTGTTATGCCTTGATAAAAGTAGTTTTTAGCTACATGCCTGGAGCACCATCAACACATAGATACCCTTGAATTAAACAATAGGAAAGTTTATGCTGTCTGAATATCTAGTTTCAGTTGCAGGAATGTGGTGGGAGAAACCGGATGCTGAAGACAATGATAAAACTTGTATTTCCGGATGTCTTTCTGAGCTCTGCTGACACTGGGACTTGAGCATTAAAGCACCATTTAGAACCAGTACTGGTTTTGTTGTATTGTCTATTCTCTTCACATTTTAATAATTTTAACATTCATGTGGTTTCTGCCTGGTTAAGACACGATTTCAGTAAAAGGACACTATTTTTCTTAGATATACATTGTGATCAGTTGTTATCATTTAACAACAAGACCGTTTAACACGCTTCACCTCAGCAGAACGTTTTATTTCAGAAATGTAGAACTGTTTTAGAGGTATGACATCATATCCGGGTGGGTCTAGGCTCAATATGAAAGCGTTGCTATGACACTGAAGTGGCCCATTTTGTCTACGTGATGAGCCACAGTGCTGTGAAAAACTGTATAATAAATAAATACTAAACATTCAAAACCGATACAGGACTGGTTTCCTGTGCTTTATTTATGTCCTTTGAACACATCCTCTTTCACCTCACTACATAACTTGTGTGATTTTTTTGCGGATCTGTAATATTACCAAGTATATTTTTTAAATCAGAGCTTTAACTTTTTTTGCTACATTCAAAACATAAAAATGATACTTTTACTTCCTATTGGACAAATTGTGATTTTAAACAATATGGTTCATTTAGTTACAAGTTATATATTGCCGCTGATCTGTGTTTGTTTATTAACTTCGACTTTTGCAAGACTTGTAAATGCTTGTGCTCAGGAATGTTGTAAATGTGAAGGCAGTTGTGAATTTTTAGCTTTTTTAAGACTGTTTATTTAAATTGTAGAGTTGAGCTACTTTTAAGACCCACTTTTACACAGGTTATGAAGGTCTTGAGAGAGCTCTTTACTTTTACCCATCATCAGATGGTTCTTGTGTGATACCTGGCCATCATTTGGGACTGAACCAGCTGATATTGACTTGCATCCTGCTTCTGTCTGCCTTGTCATGCTCATTTCCTGCTCCTGTCATCCTTGCCCTGCTCATTGC
>NW_013952854.1:388110-390124 GCF_001266775.1 Austrofundulus limnaeus | reverse complement strand
AAACACATCCCTCGTCTTTCCCTCCGTCACCCTCACACACACACACACACACACACACACACACACACACAGTGGCTGCAGTGACAGCGCAGTCACTTTCAAAACTCTGCTCTCCACTCCTCTTAGTTTCACTTCATTTCACTCCAAAAGCCTGTAAGTCAAGAGAGGACTGCAGAGGGTGGGGCTGCACCAAAACCCAAGCCTCCCCGATGGGAGAGTTGATTCATTTCAGCACTTAACTTTTAACATTTTCACGTACTCCAAATTCTTTATCTTGAGTTAGAATAAAACAAGCTTGTTTTTATTTCCTCCCCTTGAAATATTCATATGTTTTTGATGATCTAGGCAGACCTAAGGTGGGTGGAGCACATGGTTTGCATGCAGCCTAACTCTGGCTGCTCCATTGGACACCACCCTGATGCTCATCCAGATATAATGGAGAGAAGCAGCTCTGAAAATGGAAAGGGCTTCAGTCCCCACATTCAGCCTTTAAGCTGCTTTAGAGGATTGCCGGATATTTTTTTCTCTCCCTCGCTCTAAAACAGACAGCTGATACCGGCTCTGAACCAGAACAGGAGAGGGCAGAGGCTCTGAGCTTTCAGTGTGGGGCCAAGCTGCTTTTGTCTTGGCTTTCTAATCTACTCTTGGGAGACACGTGACGGTGGAACCTGGTGCCAGGAAGTTCCTGCTGCTCCATGCTGGCCATGTCAATTGGGTCCACCGCTGTCCAGGTGAAACGTTTACCTGAGTCACAGCGTGTGCACTGATGCTGATCACTGTGACATAACTGACTGCACTGGAAATTGCAGCACGCATTAATGTTTTAGTTGCAGCAGGCGGGACAGGAGCTGTTCTCTGCTTTGCTGAATTTCTCATGAATAAATCTACTGTTATATTTTGAATTTCATGGAAACTGGAAAAAAAATCCCACATGAAGCAGAATCAGGAATTATTTTAAAATCCCTTAATACAATTCATGTAAAATTAGTATTTCACAGAAGAGCTTTATTCAGCATTTCAGAGGCACAAAAAGGCCTCACATGCACTCGTTCATGGTTACATAAAAATGACAGCAGTATCTGAAGCAGCTGTTGTCTTTCAGCCAGAATCAGCGTTCACTGTTGATCTACATTCAATTTAACATGGAGTGTATTCCTCTCTTGTAAATCACTTTGATTTAAAATGCCTGTGAAATGAAAGTACTGCACCCAATCTGTCATTTCACTCACAAACATTCAGCTTTACTTGAACATGACAGTTGTCCAGTACATTTATTACTTTGACAAATTGTATTTCAAGCTCTCATTTTGCATCTGTAAAATACCTCCATCTTCTGGATGACTAGCATGACTACAACACTTTTATTTTGGGTGGTGGGGGTGGGGGGAGGTGCTGCAACGTCGACTTTTTTTTTAGCTTTATGTCAGGTTTTAACGTCATTCTCTCATCAAAAGCTTACCCAGAGTGATGTTTGAGAAATCCCTGAACCTCCTCTGGTAGCCAAGGGGAGCTGCCTAAATACTTCCTGGTACAAAGCACCGCCTATTTGTACAAAGCTCCTCCCTGGAGCTGAGTTCCTGCGCAGAGAGCATCCATCCCCTGAAGCATTATGGTGAAAATGTGCTGAAGTGGGAGTGTTAGAAACAATAGAAGGTTGGTTTAAACAATCATAAGCATACATTTGTGTTTGCACATCAAATATACCTCAAAATCTTTTCACATATAACCAATAATAAAAATAATTGTTCACTGTTTTTGTTCCTGAACTGGACTTGTTGACTGAGACTAAAACAATTTGCACACACTGAGTTTAACTCATTTCGCACAAGTCTGTCATGACTGTAATTTCCTGTCTACCTATCTGCACAGTAGCTGCTTCAATTTCTATCTAATTTCTCATTGATGGTCTGGTACTTATTATGTGATTATTATTCTTATTCTGCTTTTGCTATAATTGATATTGTCGCATAGTTGTGTATTGATGTGTGTACCTGCTGCTGCTGCTACACCTGAA
>NW_013952854.1:386162-387795 GCF_001266775.1 Austrofundulus limnaeus | reverse complement strand
AAACAATTCTCAGCAGCAGATATAATATATGATTGTTTTTATAACAGTCACAGAGCTTATCACAGACACTTGCCACTCAAAAAACGTCAGCTTTTGTCAGCTGGGAGGGTATATAGTTACACACATACAGTCTAATTAAAATATAAAGTGAATTATTAAATTAAGTATAATAGGCAGAAACCAGGGGTTTTCTCTATTTTAGTTCAAATGGATTAAAATAATAGAGAAGAACTGAGGGATTTAAGAGACTAGTTGAGGTTGTATATAATTTCAAATTTCTGCCTGCAGACTTCTGTGATTATTTACTTATTTTGTGTTTACAAAACCACATTCACTGAGTATTGTTTTGTTGCTACTGGATGTTTGAATTCTCCATCTTTTTGTCTACTTTACAACTGTAAAATGTTTATTAGAAAACATGTACAATATTTTAAAATGGTTTTTTTTTTTTTTCAACTTCATGAGTCCATCCTTCCGATGCCGGTGGTAATAGTCCTTTTTGTGATGCAGTTTCCACTCTCACCACAGGGTGGCGCTTGTTTACTGAAGAATTCTTCACCGGACATTTCCGAAAGTTACCGGACAAAAACGAAATGAACCCCGGAAGCTCGTTTGTTACTGGTCAGTCAGCCTGTTGTGTGTTCTCCGTGGTGATGTGCGGCTGTGTCGCCTTTGAGTTTAATATAAACGGGACATCAGATGCATTGAGAAGGAGTTTCCCACGTAACATTTAAGGACTCTTACGGTATGCCATTCAACTCTTATCCATAAGGCAACTCGCTAACTGTGTTAGCATGTTAGCTTTGCTAGCTTTTTTTCCCAGTGGCTAGTTAGCCAGTGAGATTTAGCTGCCAGCTAAGTACTAAATGTAAGCGGCTGGCAGTGCCCGGTGTGTGTTTTTTGTTTGTAGAAGTGTGTCTGTCACGACCTTTACAGCTATCACTGTAACGTGAAGGAAATACCGCAGAATGGTTTTGCTTAATGATTTAAACTATTAGTTTTTGGCTGTCGGATGAGAAGGTTGTGTTTAATGATCCGTTTATATTTTGATGAAATCTAAAATCTCAGCCACTTCCTCTTAATCAGGGTTTGAAATTCATAGACAAAAACACAAACATTAAAGGACATTGAAGTAGTGATTCACTTTTAGGATAATGTCTGTGTCACGACATTGTTTTATTGAATGCTGGGTGTGTTTCTTGTCAGTTCTTGGAAAATTGCACCCAGAGGAAGGTACTTTTGTTTATTTTAAGTAGCTGTTGTGTTTTTTTACACTAAAGTCATTACCATGGAGTTATGGTCACTAACATTTTTTTTGTTCACTTTGTTAATGCACGACATGTGCACACTGCTCCTGTGATTTCACATTTTTTTCTTGGGTTTTCTAACACATGACTAAGATTTGATAACTACTTGCTGACTGAAACAAACATTTTACTAGTGTTTAAAATTCTTAATTAAAGTAACCCGAGCAATTAGAGTTTTTCTCATGAGTCAGTCATGTTTCCTGCTTTTGTGCTTCGGGGAATGTGCATCACCAGTGTCCTGATGCATCTCAGTAATCCAGGTAAAAAATCAAAAAGAAAAAAATTGTATAGGTCTTCTGGACGGGTTCTTCTCTAATGAAACGTTT
>NW_013952854.1:383112-384527 GCF_001266775.1 Austrofundulus limnaeus | reverse complement strand
CTGTTATGATATGTATCGTATCGTCAAATTCTTGCCAATACACAGCCCTACTATCTAGGAGGCACAGTTTATGTAGATAGTATTTATTTTTTACATTTATAACAACAACTAACAAGCTGGAATAAAAACAAGCAAAATGAAATAAAAGTAACAACTTTCTCTTGTCCTTTTTTTTTAATGTAAGAAGTAGAAGGAAAAAGTAGGCTGAAAAATAATTACTCAAGTAAAGTACAGATACCCAAAAATTCTACTTCAGTACAGTAAACTCAGTGCATCACACGTTTTGTAAAACTGATATTAGGAATGTTGCACCTTCACTTGCCTCCATTCTACAAAAAGGAAACAGACAACTTTGTGTCCTCTGTTTGTCGCTCAAGTAAAAGTTGGAAAAATTTCATTCTTCATTTTTTCCTATTTCTGGATTCGTCCAATGAAAAGGTCTTAAGGAAGACTGAGAATCGGCAGTCAGTGGGTTATTAGAGAACATTTACTTTATGCATTGTTCGATGACTTGATAGCTTATTTGTTCCTACATTATTGCTCTTCAGGTCCTTGTGTTCAAAATAAAAATAATGTAAAAATCTATTTCACCAGACTCCAAAAAGCTAATGTTACAGCAGAGTCAGGTTCTGTGCCATCAATTTAATGTAATGCCAGCTTGGTGCAGAATATTCAATCGGCTCCTACAACATTTGAACTCACAGCATTAGTTACATCACAACTACAACAATTTTTTTTCCTTATTTGAGAAAAAATCAAGAACAATGTAAAAAACAACATGCTTTTTCCATTTTATTAACTGCGGTTTGGTTCAAGATCTTTAAAAAATAGTTATTTACTCAATCACTGCCTCAGATTGTAGGTATTTTATTTCACCAACTCAACTAACATGAAAGTAAGAGCAAGAGAAGTGTGCTTGTTCTTGTTTTCAGCAGCAGTTACCTCATGTAGGCAATAAACTTGTCATCTGATAACAGGAAATCACTTTGGTAAAACACTGTTCTTAGTAAAAGAGTAGGTTTTTCATGCTAACGTCTTTTGAACGTCAACCCTGTAGTTGACTGATCCAAAGTGGTCTAGGCTGGTTGACGTGGTGAGTAATGGTTGTGTGTGTGTCAGAAAAGATGAAAAGGGCTGACAGCTGGTCAAGAGCTTGGTGAAACTTAAATTGCCAACTCCCCCATCCTTTATTGATTACGCAAAAAAATCAATACTGTAATTTTGAGCTCTTCTTTACACTTCTCTAGTTTCTTGTTAAGAGACTTCTTAACATAAAAGAGGTGTTACATATTAATTTCACACTGTAGGTTGTTTTTGTTAGTTAATATATTATAAACAATATTCATACTCATCTGATTAAATAAAAAAATACATCAGTAGACCATTGTAATACAATGTAATACAATACAGCTCTG
>NW_013952854.1:380122-381692 GCF_001266775.1 Austrofundulus limnaeus | reverse complement strand
AACTTGCATCCTTAAGGAGTTAACTTAATTTATATCTACTCATATTCATGTAATTAAGCGTTTTAATGATTTGGCCGATTAATCGAAAAAATAATCAACAGATTAATCGATTATTAAAATAATCGTTAGTTGCAGCCCTAAAAGTTAGCTTAACATGACATTTTCAATGCAAGGGTGTTTGTAGATGTGTGTTTTTTTTTTACTTTCCTCTCTTTTGCTTTTAACCAACATTTTCAGAGAAAAAGACCCAGGGGAATCCTGCATGCATAAACAGAGATGAGATGAGGGAAAGGATAATATTAAATTTTGCTGGCCTGTTTATTTTTTCGATGCTGTATTTTACGCGTTTCACTTCATGGCTAATTTCCTGTGTGTCTTAATGTTTAATGATATCGCACAGTGTACGATACCACAAAAGACAAGAAACGCATCAGCTCTTACAAAACGCGCATAAATATTATTTGTAGTTCTGATTGCCTTGAAAACATTCTGGTTTTGTTTTCAGCTATATGAACGGCAACAATGTTAAACTGAGTTTGTTAACCAGGACTAGTCACATAAACTTGGAGAAAGCAGAGAAAAGTACAGATACTGGCATGACTTGATGAGAAAAACAGAATGTTTATTAAAAGAAAAATAAATGCTTCATCTCATTAAAAATATCTTAATACTGTATCAGGAAGTCCTATTTAACATCTATGGCACAAAGTCACTGTAGCCTGTGGAAAAATGACATCCCACCCCCCACTCCCCCATCCCAAGAGAAACAGGCATCGCTGTTTAATGACTGTCAGGAGGACGTATTTGTTGTTTTGGGATGTCAGCACAGAGAGCCAAAGACCTCTTTCCTTTGGTCATTATACAGTTTGCAAGCGATGTCGGTCACACTCATTGCTGTGGAAAGTCGTTGGACGTGAGCAGAAAGGAACATCTGCAAGATATTTAGTCAGCTAAAAACTGTGTGCCGCGCTCTGCTCCACCCAGGTCCCTGGAACTGTCTCATTTGATTTAAGAGTTTGAGGAAGGAAGTGGTCGTTTGTTTCAGGGCAATGCTTCTGATTCTGTCGGTATCAGTAAGTCGTAAACAACAACATAGATCCATTTATTTGCCTAATAAAAAGTTTTTTAAAAAGTATAATTTACGTTTTAAACTGATCTTTAACAGGGCTCTTCAGGGTAAGGCAGTTATGTGAACAGTAAAGAGAAGCAGGTCACATAACCTCCATTGTTTGAGATAACCCTGATCACGTTATAATAATCATCCTAATGCTTTTATTCATCTTTATGAAAGCAACTTGCTGACACAGAAAATATGTTTTCATATTGTTTTTATCCTGTTTGATAGTGAAGTCATGCTTACAAAACAAGTGCTCATTTAATAATCCTTTATGTTTTTTATGTTCAATTTAAGCCTAAAACGTTGACTGATAGATAATTTTCCTGTTTGTATTTCTAGTAAAAGTCTTTTTGGACTGATTATAGATTATTCAGACTATTATTACAGCGGGTAAAATAAGTATTGAACACGTCACCATTTTTCTCAGTAAATATATTACTAGAGGTGCTAATG
>NW_013952854.1:377220-379347 GCF_001266775.1 Austrofundulus limnaeus | reverse complement strand
GTTCAGCTGGTGTCTTGGCTTTCCATGCCTTTTTACACCTCCCTTTCTTCATGTGTTCAATACTTTTTCCCTGTGCCTTTCCACATTATTACAAATAACTTCATTTCTGGACATTTATGGTTTGATTTCTTTGTATGTATGGATCACTTGGGTTGAAACCAACATTTGGTGAAAATTTCATGTCATTAGCACCTCTAGTAATATATGTACTGAGAAAAATGGTGACGTGTTCAATACTTATTTTACCCACTATATATTATACACTGTTATTGTCATAAAAATGAACCGAGAAAGACCATTAAATCATATTGTTTTTAACTAAATTGTGCACCAAAATACAGTCAATTATTTGTAATTAAAAAGTCTCTTTCTAATGTTTTCTTGTTTTTAATGCATGTTTGAATGTAAACGGTACACTGTAAATGTTTTGTGTGTGTGAAATCAAGAAAAATATGATCTGTCAGACCTTTTGACATGCATTTAATGTCTTCAGATAAGATTTCAAGCTAATCTGACTAAATGTTTCTCTAAGGTTTTCTTTTTTGAAACACCAGAGAAACTCAGACTGTTTCATTTTGTGTGCTTTACTTTGTCAATAACAACGAGGCCTGCCGGCAGCTGGCATCTGGGTCTTCGGATTATTTTAGAGCCTGAATGCACCACAGCTGCGGGATCAGTTTCCCGAAGGGACCTGGATATCCATTGATTTATCGTGAAGCTGTGGACTTTGTCTTCCAGCTGCTCCAGAACGTTCTCCTGCGACCTTGACATGAAAACAAAGTCCAGTGACTCACGGCTCTCTCAGTTGTGACTCTTTAAGGGTTGAGTGCAGGAATGAGTACTGGACCTATTTTTCTTTTAGATTAATGTAAAAGATGGTGCTTGACCTCATCACATTAATTATAATAGTTGTGGAAGAGTTGATAAGTGTTATTTTATTTAATGAAATGTTCTTAAATTTTAAATAAAAACAAATCATTTTTGTTCCATGTGTTTCTTTCTCCCCACCAGGGCAGGATGCAGTCTTCAAACCACCGGCTACGAGACATGGAGCAGCATCACCCGCTGCTGTCGGCAGGCGCAGACGTGGAGATGGGGGGCCTGGGAGCCGGCGTGATGGTCGGGGGCCCCCACTCGGGCCACACAGCAGGAAACCGCACACTGTGGTTCATTCAGGACAGCTGCGGGATGGTGTGCGCCACCATGACCTGGTTCCTGGTTCTGTACGCCGAGTTTGTGGTGAACTTCGTCATGCTCCTGCCCGCCAAGAACTTCTGGTACTCGCTGCTGAACGGGGCCACCTTCAACTCCCTGGCTGTGCTCGCGCTGGCCTCGCACATGCGCACCATGTTGACTGACCCGGTAAGGAGGGTAAAGCCACTCAGGATGGGTGATATTGAGCAAAGGAAGTCATCAGTTTGGTGCATTTTTAAAAGGAGAAAGTCTCCTGGAGATGTTTTGACAGTACAAGCTAACAGCGCAATCTAAAAGGGCTGCCACAGTCTGACACTTGGACTCACTTGTTAATATAATCTGGAACACTGCATTGATGGAGTGTGTAAAGTGTGTGAGAGGAAGCTTTGTGTAAAAAGCTGCACAGAACACCATTATTCTGAATGTCTATCAGCTGCTTTATTTAATGAAACAACACAGTTCAGGCCTTCATCCAAGCTGATTTATTTGTCTTTTTAGGTATCGGTTTAATTTTTCTATTAATTTTATTCATGCAGGTCTCTTTTTAAACGTAGCGAGTTAAACAGTTTGATGAAAAATGTTCCATTCAGTTTGATGTGCAGGTTTTTTATTTTTATGGTTGTGATGTTTGCATCCAGCTGATCATGTCTGACTGTGATATCACAAAAACCTCTCTGCTTTCTGACTGGATTGAGTCTAGCCAATTCCTCTTTTAAAGCAATCCTGGTCCTTGGCACTATCCAGCATGTTTTCAGTGTTGTATAAAGTACTGCAAAGTGATACTTGAGTAAAAGTACAAGTATCTTATCATAAAAATACTTTGGTAAAAGTTAAAGTCTTCTCTAAAAATATTACTTGAGTAAAAGTCTTAAAGTATCTGATATTTTTTGTACTTAAGTATCAAAAGTAAATCTCTGACACAAAATCTACTTA
>NW_013952854.1:373307-377074 GCF_001266775.1 Austrofundulus limnaeus | reverse complement strand
ACAATTTATCAGGATAGTATTTTTTTTAAGTAATAACAGCTTGGAATAAAATAAAAGTAACGACTTTCTACTTCTTACCTTTTTAAAAAAAATGTAGTGAGTAGAAATTACAGATAATTGTGTAAAAATGTACTGAGTAAAAGTAAAATGTAAGCTGAAAAATAATTACTCAAAATACAGATAACCAAAATTTCTACTTAAGTGCAGTAACAAAGTATTTGTACTTAGTTACTTTACAACTCTGCATGTTTTAGAGGTTTCGACTCTCCGCTGATTTGAATGAATGGGTGATTAACAGGTTCCTGTGGAGGATGAAGAGGTAGTTCAATCACTGAATCAGGTGTGTTGGAGCAGGGTAGCCGGTCCTTGAGGGGCCACGATTGAACACTCCAGCTTTAACAGGTTATGGACCAAACATTAAGTTTCTGCATCAGCAACTTACTCTAAGACACTGAATGCTTGAACAAATGTACACTAATGTTTTGAACAGCGGCCTAAACAGAACAAATGTTGCATCTGAAATGTCAACAGTACACAAAGTTTTAGGATACAGAAGATCAAACCTGTTCTGTTTGTTTGTTTCCTGCAGCTAAACTGAAAACAGAAAGAGACAAGCTGATGGTTCACACCTCCAACTTCAGCTTTTGTTTTATTTCTAGAGGCAACTGCAAATGATAACAGTTGTTTGTTTTCTTTGTGTTTGTTTTGTGTTTTCCTGCCTTCCCCTCTGTTTAGGGTGCGGTTCCTAAGGGCAATGCAACTAAGGAATATATGGAGAGCCTGCAGCTGAAGCCTGGTGAAGTCATCTACAAGTGTCCAAAGTGCTGCAGCATCAAACCTGAGAGAGCGCACCACTGCAGGTCTGCAGAGCCTCATTGTAGTTCAAGTCTAATTAAACTATATCTGAAAATCTCATTGACCTCCCCACCTTAATTCATTAAAACGTGTTGAGTTAGTTAAAAACAGGTGCGCGTGGGTTCTAGTGTTCACTTTGTCTCATAAATGTCTCGTTCCTGCAGTATTTGTAAACGATGCATCCGGAAGATGGACCACCACTGTCCCTGGGTCAACAACTGTGTGGGCGAAAAGAATCAGAGATTCTTTGTGCTTTTTACTGTAAGTACGCACAAGTCATCATGAAAGGAAGTGGCTGGTAGATCTAGCAGGAAACTGAATTAGAAGCTATATAAACCTACTTTATGTGTTATTAATTGTTAGGCAATATGAGCCAAGTTTATTCATATAACACATTTAAGTAACAAGAAAAATCTGTTTTATACGACAAAAAGAAGTATGTTACAGTGACATACAATGACGTTTCAGTTAATATTTTAAATAAAACCGTGAAAGGCAACCCTAAACTAATGGGGGAGTTTAAGCTTGATTTAAAAGAACTCAGAGATTTTGCATTCATGCAGCTTTCTAGAAGTTTATTCCAGATTAGTGGAGCATAAAAACTGAATGCTGCCTCTCCGTGTTTGGTTTTGATTCAGAGTAGACCTGAACCAGAAGACCTGAGTGGTCTGGAAGGTTGGTACAACAACAGATCTTTAATGTATTTTGGTGCCAAGTCATTCAGTGATTTATAAACTAACAGAATTATTTTAAAGTCTATTCTCAGAGATACAGGAAGCCAGTATAAGGACTTTAGAACTGGGCTGATGTGTTCTTCTTTCTTAGTTTTAGTGAGGACGCAGGCTGCAGAGCTCTGGATCAGCTGCAGCTGTATGATGGACTTTTTATGCAGACCTGTGAAGACATTAACAGTAATTCATTCGAGTAAAGATAAACGCATGAATGAGTTTTTCTAGATCCTGCTGGGATGTTAGTCCTTTAATCCTGGAAATGTTCTTCAGGTGATAGGTCGCATTTGTAATTGTCTTTGTGTTTTTGAAAGGTTATCGTATTTATTCAAGAATGAAATAAAATCCATAAAATCATCCATTAAGCTGGGGGTAGTACTATACTTGGATAAATATTTTTACTTATGTATTTTAACTGAAATATCGGTTTCATTCACAAAATGCCTGAGTCCCGAAATGAGACCCGTGTCATAAAAAGCAGTTGAAACGAGCTCACCTGTGACACTCCTGCGTGCTTCAGAGCGAGATAATAACAGATCCAAGCAGGCGACATGATGTGGAAAAAAAGGGGGGAAAGTAGTCCTGCACCTCAGTAATGATAACGAACTAATGACATTAGTGTGTGACCGGGCCGCTGCTCTAACAACAACAAACACATGTTTGTCTGTAATGGCTGCTGTCTACCGGTGTTCTGAAAAAGTTTGTCTCCCTGAAAAAAGTTTCCCCACCAGAGGGGGCGCTCACGAGCAGGAAGTAATCTGCTTGTATCTGCTTGAAGATGGTCCAAATCTCATGTGAAGTCTCTGACTTTTGTGTTGGCGCCTCCTGGTGGACTATGTGTAAAATGCCAGAATTCATATGATGCTGCTACAGCTGATATACTGTATACTTGTTGTCAAAATACCTTTTAGTACATATGTTGTTAAAATAAAATGAACAGTCCAATGATCATTTTACTGATATGTATAAAGGCTGCAAAGGCTGAAAAATCTTGAAGTCTGTATGAAATTGGAAGTAGTTTGAGGATTAAATTTTTTACACTTTTTAAGCTCAAAAAACAGGGGGTCATATTATACATGAGATCAGATTATACAAGAATAAATACGATATGTTTGAGTCCATCACACCCAGATTTTGGGCCTGATTGGTAGTTTTCAGCTGTAATAACTGAAGCTGTGACTTTTTTGTCAAAGTAATTATTTCAGTTTTATTTGTATTCAGCTGAAGAAAATGATGGCACATCCACGCATTGATTTGTTCGATGCACCTACTCAGCTTTTGAATGTGTTCATAGTCACCTGGTGACTGATGTAATGTAGAGCTGTGTGTCATCTGTGTAATTATGGTCACTTATCTTGTTATAATCCGGGTTAGAGGTAGCATGTAGATATGCACAATAATCAGTGACTTTTTTTTCCAACTCATTTTGTTTTCATCCATGAAATTTGATGCTTTGCAGGAGAACACAATTTGCAGACTCCCATGTTGAGTTTTGTAGAGCAGCTGAGTAGTGTTGTAATGCACAGCAGAAACAGGCCTACATCAAATATGCTCCCATCTGTGGCTCTCTTGATAACACCAGCACTCTTTTATGACTTCAAAAAATGCTGACTTGAACTTTTTGAAGACAGAAAGATAAAGCTGTCATATACGTCTGAGCAGTGCAAGGTCACCCGCTACTGGAAGATGTATTTTGAACTTGGTTCCCACATTGATATGGAGATGTTATCCCTAAAAACACCAGTACACTGGGGTGTAGATTTTGACTGCCTTCATGAAACTCACTACATCACTTGCTGTAATTTTGCTTTTCCTCCGTAGATGTATATTGCACTGATCTCTACCCATGCCCTCGGCCTCAGCGGTATGCATTTCTTCACTTGTATTAAAGTCCAGTGGAACGGTAAGACCTTAATACTTTTACTGTATAAAAAAATGTTTAAAGTCCAGCTGTTCGTACAAATCGTTGACATTCTTTATAGAGAACTGAAGAAAGATGCAAAGAAAATTAGCTGGTCTGCACAGATCATTGACACCGTGCAGGCGAATCAACAAAGAACGTTCATTTGTCTTTCTGCTCCCCAGTCGGCCTCTCTGTGGAAATGAACCAGAGAATGAAGATAATATTTTATTCATAGAAGCCCTCCTTCTGCTGCAATGTACAGTATGAGCCTCTTACCTAGA
>NW_013952854.1:368358-373012 GCF_001266775.1 Austrofundulus limnaeus | reverse complement strand
ATTATTATTATTATTATTATTATTATTATTATTATTATAAGGTTTGTTTAGTGTATTTAACAGTCAACTGGTCTTTTTTTCTTTCCTCTGTATTCAGAGTGCAGTGACTTCTCTCCAGGGGTGTCTGTGCTGCTCCTCATCTTCCTCTGTCTCGAAGCCATCCTCTTCCTCACTTTCACGGCTGTAATGTTTGGCACACAGATTCACTCCATTTGCAATGATGAGACGGTGAGTACCCCCCCGCCCCCCGCATCTCATAATCCTTGTTTTCCCTCACTCAAGACAGTAAGAGCTGTGTTTCCATTGACCATGAAAATGCTCAAAATTAGAATTTCAAAAATAAATTTGCTCAATGGAAACACGTCAATTTCGAAAAAAAATCACGTTTTTCGACAGAATGTTTTTGCGCTAGGATGAGGTGGTATTTTGGCCGTATCGAAATTGGTGTTTTTCGCAAAACTGCAATGGAAACACTTTTTTCGCATCATGAGAGTCACATGATCAACAACCGGCTGTTTCTACTGGCGAAAAAGACGATGATGAAGATGATAACAGGAAGTAGAAGTAGTAGTAATATCATAGAAGTAGTATAAAATAGTAAACTCACCGACTACAATTTCCCAAAAACACAGCTAACGTAGCCGCTACCAAGTAGGGACTTGTCTCTGGAAAGCCTCGATAAAAGACGCCGACGTCTTCTCTGATGATGAGCGCTAGTGTCGTGGTAGCAACATGCTACTGTATGTATTTACATCCATCGCCGCCATGTTTGTAATGAGTTATCGTGAGAACAAGCGCATTCACGCGTGACTTTAATAGCATTTCTTACTTAATGGAAACACTGCAGTTGCGAAACTGTGTTTTTTCGACATTAACAGAATATCGACAAAGTTTTGCGCACATTTGCAATGGAAACGCAGCTAGTAAGGCGCCAGCCACGCAAAATTTAAACACCTTGCACGTGGAATTATGTGTAACAATTGAGCTCGGTCAAAACAGCCCTAACCCACCTGGAAAAAGATTAGTAACTTTACTATCTTACTAAACTTTACTAGCATTTTTGAATATGAGTAATAAATATTATTTGTAAAAAAAATTGAAGTCAATGAATTGTGTTTAGATGTTCCCAAAAATTTTACTACAACTACAACTTCATCTTTTAACTTGCCCCACAAGACAAGTCAACCTGACTGATCATAGTTAGGGCAAACTCCACCCACACAGAGAAGAAACTCCCCCTATGTTACTGCAAGTTTTAGGTCATTTGTAACCAAGTCACCGTTTTGTTTTTTTGTTTTTTTCTTATCAAACTGACTTTAAATATCTTGCAGGAGATCGAGCGTCTAAAAAACGAGAAGCCAACGTGGGAGCGTCACATGAGATGGGACGGAATGAAAGCCGTGTTTGGGGGTTCGCCGTCTCTACTGTGGTGTAATCCCTTCACAGGCTTGCGTCTGCGGCGCTTGTTGCTGCTGAGCCACAGTCGCCGCGGAGGCTCTGAGTTTTCTGTCTGACAATCTGAAAGGATCTGATGGAGATCACCAACACGTTGGCTGTGTCTAAAACAGGATGTGTGGTTTGCTCTCTATGGAGTGGACTCGGATGGACCTCTTCTTACTGAGGCTCTCCTGTTTTTTTTTTTTTTTTTTGCTGGGGACCTCAGTGCATCACAAACACCTCTCAGAGTTTGTATTATCACCTTGGTGTTCTGCACAAGTATCCTCAACAACTGGACTATTTGATTTGATTTGTCTGTGGGCCATTTTTAGCAAAGCATGAAGTAGAAAAGCTCAAGTGACTTTCTTATTTCTGACCGTTTGAGGTACTGGTGGAACTCAAATCATGCACCTTTAATACGCAGCTTCAGGAGTTTGTGTTTTGTTTTGTTTTTTTGCTGCACAAAAGGCATTCAAAGACAAATCTTTTATTATCACTGGACCACACAAGACGATCTTAGTTGGGGTGACGTTACTACTTGTTTGGACCCAAACTAAGGAATCACCAGTCAGGAACATGCACTTCAAACAGAACGCTTGAGAAAAGCCCGACGTGGACGTCTGAGATTATACCGTGTAATAAAACTGTGACAATATGCATGTAGAATGGCTCAATGAGCCAACATCTCAGCCTGGAAATGAGGCTTTCATCAGCGTACTTTGAACACAAGCCTCATTCTTATTCAAATGAACTGAGAGGCTTGTCCTGTCCGTTCATCCATCTTTGTCGTGTTTTTTGTATTCTTTTAAGAGATGAAATCTTTTGCGTTTTGTGAGCCAGTGGAAATGAATATTCTCTTCATTTTCTAAATACCTGTTGAAGCTCACTCCTCAACAGACAGTGATAACTACTGTTATTCTGAGTCCTCGTTCGGACAAAACATCAAATTTATTTAGTATTATCTTAACTTTCCGTAGGTTTCCTATGTCACCACTCCTACATGCTGCTTAACGTCTATAATGTTTCTAAAACAATAAGTGACTGTCGAACCACTGAGATGCCTCCCTGTGTTTAAAAAAAAAAAAGGGTTGTAAACTGAATGTTACAATAATTTTCTTCTAAAAGGTTTATGTCTGTGTGAGGGAAACTCTGTGTTTAGTAGGAATACACGAGAACATTTGAATGAGACTGCGTTGCATTTACATCCCTGCAGCACAACCTCACACGCCGCTCGCCGGAGAGGAGTCGGAGACATGGTTGGTTTTTGCATGCTGCTTGGCAACTGCGTGGTGCGACATTTGGACAAGCACAACATCATTTGAATCATCGTGAGCTCAGTCTGATTCGCAAAGCTTCCAGCTTCTGTAGCTCAAGCCTGTGGATTTGAAAAAGAAAGCGCTCCGCTGAAAAATGGTCCATTCTTTTTTTAAATTTTTTTTAGCTCTGTGTGCAGGCTTTTGTTGTCGAACGAAGTTTCAGAACAGATGCTCGAAAAAAAGCTTAACCGATTTGTCCGCCGCATAAAGTTGAAGATTTATGAAATCTCGTGGCTGTAGAAGCTGATTTTTCTTGCAGTGTTATCAGAGCACTTAAGCTGGTGAATAATGCAATCAAATCACTTGCATTGAAAAGATATAAAAATATCTGTCTTGATATTTAACTGTGCATAAGTAATGGGCCCTTTGGCACTGGAGACTGTGGCTTTTTGAATCTAAAGTTCACCGTTTAAAGTGTTGACTGTAAGGCTGGTATTGCCTTAGTTTTTAGATGTTATGTTATTGTTTTGTTGTTTTTTTTTGGGGGGGTATTACTGTTTTTTTTTTACTCATCTGTGGTTGTCAGAAAAAGAAAATCTCTGCTGTTTACAATGGATAGTACTGAAAGCTCTTAAACTGTCATTAGAATGTTTTCTGTCCAGAGGTAGGAGCACTGATATCAGGGGATTTTCTTATAGCTGGTCTCTAATTCCGTATATTTTTTTTATTTTGCTGAACTTCATCACAACAGATTTGAATATTATACCTAATCCATACTCAAGTCATTTTTTACCAAACTGTTTACTGAAAACAACTAAAGATCAAGACAGTTACATCCTAAAAGAAAGCACATTTATGTCAATCTGAAAGACAGATTTGTCGGAAGACTTAACCATGAAATTATGCTATATAGTTTGCAAATGCAAATGTTGTTTATCAAGTAAAAGCAGTTTTGGAAAGCAGTTGCAAAATGACATATTTCGATCTAAACAAACAATGAGTTTTTCAAAGCTGATGTTATTAAATTAGAATCCAGTCTCTGAAGCAGGTCCTGGGTCAACGAGGCTAATGTAGTTGTGTTAGTTGGGAAAACAGATTTAATAGATTAACAAAGAAATGTTGCTGTTTTGATTTCATGGTTGATGTCTGCTAGCATCATTTAGACAAACGTTTGATGTAAAAGAGTATTTTGACAGTGGGTTGTTCCTGTTTCAAGACCGAACGTGGATGCTGTAGTTTATGTCTCAAAGTGAGATTCCATTACAGGGTGTGTAGTTCTACAATCATGATCAGTGGACTAATCTGTACCAAGATATGCTTTTGTTTAGTTCTTTTTAAGATGATATTGATCATGATATTTTCTGTACCTTCTGCTAAGTGACTTAAAGGTTCAGTCACTGTGATTGTTGAGCATTGTACAAAATTATTGATACAACACTATGCTGTCAAAGCTTTTTGTCATACCGGCTTACAGTTAAAGGTGATTTTTTTTCAGAAAGTTTAGGAAGAAGATGGTTTTGTGATGTACAGTAACAGTGATGGATGTTTGATTGAATATTTATATTTAACTCCACCAAGAACATTTATGAAAGATTTAGGTTCCTTTTCAGGGGAAAATGTTTCTTAAAGAACAAAAATCATTCGGTTTTATAAACAAAGTGTAAGGGTAACTATAAACCAACTGAATGTTTTGAGTCTTTTTTTTTATTGTGTCAACAAATATGTCATTGTCATTCTTTTACATAATAAACTTGAATAAATTAAAGCTATATTTTGACTTCTTTTTAAAATATTTTTCTATTTAATTACTTTCTAACACTTATTTTTAGGCATGTGACACAATACAAATAAATATGTAAGTAATACAAGTATACTTGCAGTTAAACGTATTTAGAAGTGCAATGAAATGCTGTTATAATTGAATATGATTGAGGAATGCATTTTGAAATAAATCATATATA
>NW_013952854.1:360803-362586 GCF_001266775.1 Austrofundulus limnaeus | reverse complement strand
GTTTATCATCATTTTTTAGGCAACTGGACCACACTAGACCTGGTCCAGCTCAAAAACTACAACACCTACACTCTTCAAATCTGGACTAGATTATTCTACACTAATAGAAGAGTAATAAAAACTAAGTTTGAGCTTTGGGAAACCTTTGTCTGATTTGTGAAACATCAATAAAGTTTGTTTTTCATCATTTTTCAGGCAACTGAACCACACTAGACCTGGTCCAGCCCAAGAGTCCAGGTGTTGTGGTTTTTGAGCTGGACCAGGTCTAGTGTGGTCCAGTTGCCTAAAAAATGATGAAAAACAAACTTTATTGATTTTTCACAAATCAGACAAAGGTTTCCCAAAGCTCAAACTTAGTTTTTATTATTCTTCTATTAGTGTAGAATAATCTAGTCCAGATTTGAAGAGTGTAGGTGTTGTAGTTTTTGAGCTAGAGCAGGTTAAACAAGCGCAAGGTAGTGAAAAATTAGTTGTAATATCCCTTTAGTCATTTCCCGAATCGGAAGCTGGAATCAGAAGCTAACTTCAGCTTCGTAGTAAACTGTAGAAGTGAACCTAACAACCCTGTTGGGTTGTTTATTTTAAGTGATTTCAGCTCATCTAGGCAAAGCTGTGTTGTAGGAAAAGTGGTCCTCAGCTGACGCATTTACGTGACTTTTCTGAACATTCTTTTCCTGTCAGGTATCCTTGATCAGCCTGTGGAGAAAACTGATCTCTTTCTTCAAAAGATTGGAATTCTTCAGTTTCTGTCACACATAAGTGATGCTGAAAAGCTCGGTGAGATCATTCTAACATTTTTATAATTTGTATTCAACATCTCGGGATAGCATCAGTTTGTATCAAACTGCCATTCAGAATGAAATGACATGATTTAGAAGTGTTTTTAAGTTCAGTGTGACTGCAAATGCTGATAAGTAAATATTCCACACTGTCTACCACACTGCAACATTTGTTTAACAGTCGAACCTAAACAATTGTTTGTCAGGGCCTGTATTTATAAAACTTCTTAGAATTACTCTTAAGCATGCTGCTAAGAGTGGACTTAAGTGTAAAATAATTCTTAGTTAAAAGCTGAGAGTAAAAGTCAGTTATCAAGCGTCTCAGTCTCACTTTAAGTGAAGTGTAGGAGTAATTCTTAAGTGTCAGTCTTACTTTAAGTGAAGTGTAGGAGTAATTCTTAAGTGTCAGTCTTAGAGCTGCTTTGCGACACCTGGCTGTGCCGCAAAGCTGATCCTGGATGACGTCGTTAGAAAAAACCCCGACATGAACCAATCACTGCCTCGGATTTCATGTTCAAGAGTATTGTAGGAGAAATGTCAAGATAAGACTGTGAAAATCATAAGATAAGTTCACTTTCAACACACTAATGTTGTCACCTTGTACTGATTGTCTGTAAATGACATAAAATGTTCTCATTTGCATCATGAAAACAGACAAAAATCTCAGTTTTTTAAAATCAAAAACTCAGCAGCTTTAAAGTTGTTTTATGTCTAAGAGCCTGAGGTAATGTTGACCTACTACCTTCTCCTCTTCACCACTGTCTGCAGACAACACTGGCTTTACACACAGACACACACAATGCGCACACAACCCGCTCATTACCAGCTTGGTCCGAACCCCCCACCACCACATGCGCTCCATCAATGTATCACGTGATTGTTAATAAAATAAACGAAACGTTCAATCCCACCGTAATTTTAATTTCTTTCTTTCTTTCTTTCTTTCTTTCTTTCTTTCTTTCTTTCTTTCTTTCTTTCTTTCTTTCTTTCTTTCTTTCTTTCTT
>NW_013952854.1:357783-360383 GCF_001266775.1 Austrofundulus limnaeus | reverse complement strand
CTTTCTTTCTTTCTTTCTTTCTTTCTTTCTTTCTTTCTTTCTTTCTTTCTTTCTTTCTTTCTTTCTTTCTTTCTTTCTTTCTGTTTTTTGGTGGGGGGGAAGTTTGCATGCACTCACCAGCTGAGTATATTTAATATTTTCTCCAAAAGCCACACACAGATATCCGCCTTTTAGTCCAACATTATGCACAGTTTTTTTATTTATGTTTATTTTTACCTCTTTTTCTTTTGTATATTTCTGATTAAACCTGTTTTCCACATCTTATAGCTGAGAATAACACTCAGGTGGGGAGGAGGACAGCTGTAATCTCTGTCTCCTCAGTCCATCTCAGACCCCTAGTGGCAACTCTTAACCAGTTAAGACTCCTCTGGAGCAGTCTTAACTTTTCTTGAGTGATTCTTATACTTAAGAATTTTCATAACTGGCACTTACACTTAAGTCTGAGAGTAGGAGCAAATCTAAGAAATTTTCAGCACTTAAGTCTAAAAATCCACCATAAGAAGTTTGATAAATACGGTCCCTGGTCTTTATGGTTTCATGAGTATCAGTGCGTCTCTGCTTGCAGACCAGTCGTTTGAATGTGATCAGAATAAAACTCCTCTGGAATCAGCGTTACTTTTGCTGGAAAGTATGACTAAGGAATTCAGTCTTCCACAACATGATTGTGAGAATGTCGGCACTTCACTTAAAGAGATGGTAAGTGTTTTAAGTTTTAATGGATTTTGTTCATGTACTCAGGAATGAGCCATTGCATCGGTTGGCAATTAAAAAAACAAGTTTTTATCAGTATTAAATCAGAGTCTGTGGACTAAAGTCTGAAGGTAGTATCCATCTGTGGCTGATGTTGAGGGCTAACACACACATCAATCTTAAAATCTGTATGCTTGTAGGTAAGAGATTAATTAGAGACACAAACTTGACCTTTAAAAACGTATGTTTCGTGTTGAATTTGTTTTGAAGTTTACAGTATAGAGATTCATAGAATTTGATTATGTGAGGAGGGACAAGATTGTTTGAGGTGTTAACATGCACGACTGTTGTAAGATATCCATTGCAGCATTGATGCTTTTAAGTAAAAAGCCAACAACTGTTTCTGTCTTTAGATTGTGGGAACCTTCATCAAGAACGGCCAGTTTGAAAAAGCAAAGGAAGCATTTAACCAGTATTTTCACGAATCAACGACCAGCAAGGTAAGTCCTTCTAATCATTGTTTAACATGCTTTCAGTAAACAACCACAGTTGAATTCATACTGTATTTTCCAGACGATTTGTTGCTCTGGAGTAAAAGTTGCTTCAGTCAAAAAATGTGGCATGAAGAAGAAGAAGAAGACACATAGAGTATAACATTGCTCCTGCCAGGGGTGCCGAATAGCCTTAATTACCATAAACAGATGAAAGTAATGACTCTTAACTTTTTTTTTTACACAAGTTCACCTAAACAACATCCGCAGCAAGATACCAAAAAGTAAGTTACAGTACCAACAGGAAGCGATTAGCTTTCTTAGTTTTTTCGTTGCAGTAAGAGTAGCCTCTGCTTTTCGCCAGTTTCTCACAAGTTTCTCATTCACTCCAAACTTTCTGTCTGCTGCTCATTATTGTAACCTGTAGGCTGCAGGAACAACATAAACTGCAGTTATCACAATCCTAGAGCGCCCACCTGATTTGCATAAATAGGTGATTAGCAGGCATCTTTTCTAATTTGAAGAAATAATCCAGTCACTTATTCAGGTGTGTTGGAGCAAGGAAACCATGCAGGATAACGGTCCTTCAGGACCAGTGCTTTATACCTGTGTAACTGGTGTCTACAGCAGGTTAGACACTGAGCTTTTGGAATGTGTTCTCACACACATCCATTTTAAAGAAGAAAACGTCCTTTGAATGAAAAGCTTCAGCTTTTGGTTTAATGTGGTTTTAATTCAAATACTAGTTCTTCAGAAACAGTTAATAAATGTAAGCAGTTTTGCTTTTATGCTGTGCATCTCAGTTCAGTGGATTTCTGTTTTCTGTAGAGGACTGTCTTCCTGAAACTCATTCATCAAAAGAAGAAAACACACGAGGTCATCAAGCAACTTAACTTTCAGAGCTTCAAGAAGGAGATGGCGGATTTTTGTCAAAGGCTTTTCTCATTCAGTCCTCCATTTCTTTTCAAGGTATGCATGTTGTAAACTAGCTGAGAAAGTGTCTTTCTTTTAGCCATTGTGATATTGAGGATTAATGATTCACACAGAAAACATCAAATAAAGCTCACTGCCAATGGGGATCTCCACTCAGGCTATTTTTAGAACACAAGTCACATGACTACACCTGCTCAACACCCATTCACGTACAAATTCTGGGCTCTATTGGTTTCAATCACTGTGTGGTTTAGCTGTGTTTAAGGAATTTGAAAAAACTTTATCACATTCCACCAGGAAGATCACAAAACATTGGGCCTCATGCAAGAACATGTTCGTATTCTTATCCTAAATTTCTCTTACTTTTGTTCGTACAAAGGGTTCGTACGAACATGTCACGTCAGATTCAACAAACTCTTCTACAGGAAAAGTGTGTAAATGAGCTGTGTAAACTGATGAATGCGTATGAGGCGCTCGCACACGAGG
>NW_013952854.1:354583-357119 GCF_001266775.1 Austrofundulus limnaeus | reverse complement strand
CAATTTAAGAACAAATCTGTGCGTACGAACAGTTCTTGCATGAGGCCCATTGTTCTATGGTACTTGTAATAGTCATCATCCTCACATGGAAATGAGCAAGATGCCGGCTAACAGCTGGATTTGACTGGAAAAAGTGCAACCATGGAATTTAGGGGTTGACATAAGGGCCTATTTTGTTTTGGACAACCAGATTCCACCTCCAGGTTGTCCAGTGAAATCATGTGAAACCAAGTGAAATCATGGATTTAAGTTTGCCACCCCATATGGGATTTCTGTCCTCTGTCAAAATGAAAGGAGGAAAAACAAATGTGTGTCTTGTTGTTAAAGTGCCTGTGACATGCATATTCTTCAAATACAAAAAGTCAAAGAAAACATCTTTATATTTGAGATAGTTGGAATAATACACACGATTTAACCAATTTTCTCCCATAACAGTTATATTTTCTTTTGAACTTGGCTTAGCCAAAGTGAAACAGGAAGTGACATCAAAGGGGAACTCTTTAACAAAGAAAACTCTCTGGTCTTTGTTTACTGAAACAATATTATTTGAACTCTGACTCTTCTTCATCTCTCTCTGATAGTGACTCAAAATAATCTTAAGAAACACCAGATTCTTCTCTACAGGCGGGCTTGTTAGCCATTTTAGTAACACTCTGTTCACATGCAGACATTCCCCTTTGACATCACTTCCTGTTACTTCACAGGCAAATATCTCAACAACTGTTCATCTCAGTAGCTGTGTTTCCATTGACCATGAAAATGTGCAAATTAGAATTTCGAAAATAAATTTGCTCAATGGAAACACGTCAGTTGCAAAAAAAAAATAGTTTTTCGACAAAATGTTTTTGCGCTAGGATGAGGTTGTTTTTCGGCCATATCGAAATTGGTGTTTTTTGCAAAACTGCGATGGAAACACTTTTTTTGCATCACGGGAGTTACGTGTTGCTACCGCGACATGCTATGTGTTTACATCCATCGCCGCCATGTTTGTAATGACTTATCGCAAGAACAAACGTATTCACGCGTGACTTTAATAGCATTTCTTACTTAATGGAAACACCGCAGTTGCGAAACTG
Organism: Austrofundulus limnaeus; assembly: GCF_001266775.1. Lineage (NCBI taxonomy): Eukaryota > Metazoa > Chordata > Actinopteri > Cyprinodontiformes > Rivulidae > Austrofundulus > Austrofundulus limnaeus. The sequence goes on along the minus strand of NW_013952854.1, from coordinate 356,043 downwards.
TGTTTTTTCGACATTAACAGAATATCGAAAAAATTTTTTCGCACATTTGCAATGGAAACGCAGCTAGTGACATGAAATTTTGTTAGCAATATTTTATCACTGTCCTCTTTTTTTAAAACAAAAATGTGACGTCACTGGCACTTTAAAGCCATTCAACCAATGATGATTGATACTGGGTTTAAACTGACAGTTCTTTCAACCAATAAAGAGAACAACAGTGAACTACAGTTATTTAAATGATAAATGATGAAAAGAGCAGCTTGAGTCATTAAAAATACAAACACACAATAGACAGATAAAACAAACTAAAAACTAGAAGCTCCTCCTGTATTTTCTGAAGTCAGATGTGTCAAAATTCCTTCTACAAACGTCTTTTTCTGTTATGGTTTTAACATTTGATCTCTGTATAATCCATGTTGATTGTTTAATAGTTAGGGAAAGCAGCAGATGCTTGACGTCATGAGTGGAGATCGGCATTAGAACAAAATTATAATATGTATTTTCTGATTAAAATTGAAATAAAACATGTTTCCATCACATATGCATCTATTTATTTGTTGATAGAGTGCACGTCTGCACACATTTTGTGTTTGTGTGTGTGTCTGTTTGTGTGTGCACCAGGCTGCAGAGATGCTTGTTCGGGAAAGGCAGGAACCAGATGACACAACTCATGGGATTGATGAGCAAAGCCAACCCATTTCTTCCCATAGTCCACAAATAAGCAGAGTTGAGCTTCAGATAAGGTAAGTGTTCCCTCTGTTAGCAGTTTCTGGTGTGAGTACAGTTTTGTTTGCTGATACTTATAGGACAGTGACTTTGAATTTCTGACGCAAGAGGTTTTTACTTTGGCGTCTCGCTTCACTAAATAAAAGATCGGAGAGAAGTCTGCGAGATGGACACTAGCTGCGTTTCCATTGACCATGAAAATGCGCAAATTAGAAATTCGAAAAATAAATTTGCTCAATGGAAACACGTCATTTTCGAAAAAAATTACATTTTTCGGCAAAATGTTTTTGAGCTAGGATGAGGTGGTTTTTCGGCCGTATCGAAATTGGTGTTTTTCGCAAAACTGCAATGGAAACACTTTTTTCGCATCACGAGAGTCACGTGATCAACAACCGACTGTTTCTACTGGCGAAAAAAGACAACGAAGAAGATAACAGGAAGTAGAAGTAGTAGTAATATCACAGAAGTAGTAAAAGAAAGTAGTAAACTCACCGACTACAATTTCCCAAAAACACAGCATACGTAGCCACTCCCAAGTAGGGACTTGTTGCTGGAAATCCTCAATAAAAGACGGGTCTGTGGTCCTCACAGTCACTATTTAATATTCCACTAGAGAAATCTTGTATTTATATTCATGTTCACAACCGCACAAAAATAGACATTTGAATCCTGGCGTTTCTGACAATCACTGGATGTACATCTATGTGCGTGTGTGTGTGTGTGTGTGTGTGTGT
>NW_013952854.1:330235-354573 GCF_001266775.1 Austrofundulus limnaeus | reverse complement strand
GAAACACTGCAGTTGCAAAACTGTGTTTTTTCAACATTAAAAGAATATCGACAGTTTTGCGCACATTTGCAATGGAAATGCAGCTACTGAGGGATTCTTGTCCTAATAAAAACCAGTTTAAATATCGGGAAGAATTACAAATATACAGTCCAGAATCTGTTAGATTTATTAACACCACAATATCCACCATTAATTCCTTTTAACCAAATTATAATCTGGAGAAGGTTTTCGTTTTATTTTATCAATACTTTATTTTATTTCAGTCTTGTCTTTAGAAAGGAAGAAAACGTGATCTTGCAAACTGACTGTGCATTTGCATGGTCGGGGTAATTTTTCCGGGCACCAATCAGTTTTGTTTATATTTTGCCCCTTTTTTCTTTGTGTGTTTGTCTCTCTTCTTTTTCAGAAAACCTTCACCTATCCAGAGAATCAGACTTGAAATGGCCTTCAATGCCCTGGCTGAAGGTCCATGTCAAATAACATTTGATCAGTTGACGCGAGAGGTGGACACAGAGGCGCAAGAACATGAGATTTGTCTACAGCTCACACCTGATCCCATGAGGGGCACAATTCTGAACTCGGAACTGGACGTGTTAATTCAGAGAGACTCGTGCAGTCCCATGGAAGCTTCCCCAGCAGACCAGCCTCCACAGGCAGATAAGGATCCTCAAACACAGGCAGGTTCTCTGTCGGCGTACACCGTGCCGAGGCTGTTGGCTGAGCCAGACAGCCAGCCAAGCTCCCAGTGTATAACAGCTGCTGAGGAATTAGAAACTGAAGAGGGAACAAAACAGCAACCACAAACTGTTTCCAGTGGGAGCAAAACAAAAGACGCACAGTTCCCAGTCACAGACAAAGAAGTGATCACACCCAGACGGAGCACTAGATTGAACAGGTAAGTTCTACACCACAGAAACAAACAAAAATAAATGTGTATATTTTTCTGCCTTCAGCTGTCATATTTTATAATTCTGTTCACTATTTTGTGTTTTCTGTATGTGGTGCTGCATTGTCAAACAGAACTTCAAGTGTTGTGGCGGTGTGCTCCGCTGAGAACGATAAAGACTCGGATTCAGACAGAAACAAAGAAGTGAATGACGAGGACCTCCATGACGGCTCCAACCAGTCATTCAGCAGGTAAGTCCAGTCAGTGCAGTTCACCTAAAGATGCAATTTTAAAATATTTACCCATTTCAAATGGCTTCTAAAATATGTTTCTTTTACAAAACTGATAAATGTTTGCAGCTAAATTAATGTTTGTGTTCAGAACAGCTCAACATGTTTGAAGAGTAACTTACCCCAAAATTAACTTTTTTTAGCTGATAAACTGTCTAGAATGTGTCTAAAATGTTATATAGTACTGTTTCTGTGCTAATTTTGATGTTTTTATGCGTATTTGTTCAAATCTGTAATATTTGGTCTAAAAACGTGTTTTTGCTGCTCATATGGGTAGAGCAGTGGTACTGCAGGCTAATTTGCATATTGGTTAACGGCTCTCCTCTGTGACGTGTCTTCTCCACGGTTTCGTCACTGCRGCTGTGTTCTGGTATAAAAGCCTCTCTCTAAGACACGCCCCTGCAGCAGTCAGAGGGTGGAACAGTTAGCAAGCTTAGCATGATCGTCTGTTGACCTTCAGCCTCGGGTGGGGAGAGCTGACTGCTGCGCTGCTCTCTCTCTCTCCTTCTCTCTCCACACACACACACACACACACACACACACCAGCAGTACGTCCTGCACAGCGAGTTGCAAGGATTTTTTTGCGAAATTTATGGATTTTTAGGGCTCTTTATACAGGTAAACCTCCAAAGAGGTTGACATGGAACCGGACCGAACTTCAGTCAAACAAGACCCAACACTTTTATTCCTGATTTAAACTAGTTTTCTTGTGAGCAGCTGTAGCTGTATGTTTTTTTTTTCTGTCCGGCTATCGGAGCGCTCCTCCTCCTCTGTCCCATACTGTGGTCACTCTCCATGTAGCATCAGTTATGCTAGCTGTCACGTTCTCTCGTCCTGGCCACACCTCCGCTCTCTAACCCCCCGTTCCCCACCCACACCCCCTCCCCTACCCACTTTGATGCATTTTTCAAATTTCGCCTTGGGGCGGAGTTATCTTTTCACAGGGGGGTAAGATACACCTTAACGTCTAAAAATATTGACCATCTTTGACTTGCTTGTAGCATTTAATAAGAGAGCAGGTAAAAATTTGGGAGAGCGACTGCCCAGTCCAATGGACTAATTTTCTTTTTTTAGGTAGAAATGAGTCTGTTTTTTAGCAGCAAATAGCACTTTTGTTAAATGAGAAGTTTATGCAACTGAATCTTTTCAGTGACAATGATCAGTCAGTTTGATTCAGTTCAAACTTTCAGTCAGAAATTTTTCAGAGTAATGATTTGCTTTACACTCATCTAGAAAACTCAACAAGTCAAAAGACTCATCAGAACGTGAGGACGAGCCACAGGCGCAGTCGACCCCCGCCAAAACCCCAACACAGAGACCACCCGAATCACTGTCCCCTCCTCCAAGCAAGAAAGTGTAAATAGGACACAGATTATATTCCTTTGATCTCATTATCTTAAATGGTGATTTGGTTATAAACATGACTAACTTGTACTTCTGCTCTACTCAGCAATTCAGGTGACATTGAAGACTGTACTATCTCAGACTCTTCTTTGGACAGCTCGCCCACTGTGTCCTCACGTCCCCCCGTTTCTAAGAGCTCCACTCCACGCATAGTCATGCAGCCCATTTCCAAATGGTGAGAAAAAAACAGCAGTTATTGGACTGTTGCAAATTATTTTTTATCTTGCTTTAAATTTACATATGTCTCAGAATAAATTTATGAGGTGCACTTTATCTTAATCATAAATCAGCACATTTTTATTTAAATGTAGCGTTTTTCTCAGTAAAACACTGTACTGTATGAGACACTTTATGTGTTTACAGGAAAGATCATGTCAGAAAAGCAGTGGAGAGTAAAGACACGTGGAGCGACGATGACTCAGAGTTCAACTTTGCAAAGAATTCCAGTAATGACTCGTCGATAAATACATTTAATGGTTCTAGCGTTTTGTTGTAAACATGCTAATCTGAACTTTTTTCTTTTTATCTCAAAGGGTTAAATAAGAGCACCACCTCAAATACACAAAGCAGGAAGAGGGTAAGCAGAAAGTGACAAGTCCTGGCTTTTGCAGTGGACAGATGTTTAAAGAGGAAAAAGAGTCCACCTGTACCCGTTTATCTACCTTGTTTGTTAGGTTTCTGTGTAAAAAGTGACTTCTCATTAAGTGGCATAAATCAAAATGCTCCCACATGGTTATGTGGTGGTTGGTTTGCTAGTAAACATACAAATTCAGTTAAATTATGTAATTTCATGATAAATTAGGTTACCAACTCTGTACTTTGACTACCTTAATAAAAACCATAATTATTATAGCCTGGTGATAGTGTAGAGGTGTTTTTGCGCTGGAGTAGCCAATGAAGCTTGACAACCTAAGCTCAACTCTGTCATATAGTCAATGAAGGCACTGCAGAGGCAAATTTCTGTAGTCCTTTGCATCAGAAAACTATTACATCATTACAGTAAATTGCTATGACTTTGAGTTTTCAGAGCAGTAAAAAGCTAACAGACCTTTTATTTTTCTGTTTTTACAGATGTGGACTGACAGCGAGACAGATAATTTAATAGAAGGGGTGAACAGGTTTGGAGAGGGAAACTGGAGCAAGATCCTATCATATTACTCCTTCGAAAATCGAACAAACATCAACCTAAAGGATCGATGGAGAACAATGAAAAAGTTGAAAATGGTTTAAGTTGTTTTGTTTACATGAAGCTGACAGCTTTTGTTTAATTTGGTCCTTTCTGTACATTATGTAAAGCAGGGTTTCCATTTAGTTAAATAGAAAAAGAAAAGCATTTCATCAAAGCTGAGCAGACTTTACTATTCAGATTTATTTTTCAGAAAGTGTACTGGAAAAAAAACTAACATTGTTTTTCTTTCATTCTAGCTTTGTACCCTGTTCTTATCCAAAATCCAAACATGCACAAACTTTTGATGACTGTAGAAACTTTGTATCAGTATGGCATGTTTCAAAATACAGGGATTTATGTTGATTTATAAGCATTGTACTATCTGCTAAATAAATAAAAAACTGTTCAAAATGTAGTTTCTAATCACAAAAAAATAAAAAGATTGGATTTAACACACCCTTCGTTTAGACAATGTTTGATACAAAAATAAAAATGGTGGGTCATTGGGCTCTAAATGTTCCCGAGGTAAAGTTTACCTAATTATTTCAATCCTGAGACTCACATTCTAACAGCGACGGTTTAGACCAGGTGGTGATTCACATCAGCCACTAAATTGAGAAGCTGGGTGGACAAACTGAACAGCTGCAAAAATCAGTTCTTGGTGTGAATTTATTTAAAAAAAAACTGTCCATGGAGTAGCTTTATGTCAGAGTGTCCTCATTCCTTATGAACTCGCCCACATCAGCCTGGTGGAACACCACGATGGACATGGGATCCACACGCCGACACTCCTGGGTTGACTTGGCCGCCACTCCAAACCCCTGAGGGGAAAAAACAAGACCAAATATTCATAGCTCCTCTTGCAATCTTTTTTTCTTTGTAGAAACATGTTTTTTTTTAAGTAGACAAGTGTACATTTTTCTAAATGCACACAAAAGTAGATAAAATCGTAACAAGGGCCAGATTTGGCCTACGGGTCTTAAGTTTGACACATGCTCTAACGTGATGGTTTCTCAGTTTTTACTACAACAATCTTAAGTTGCTTTTGGCAGAAGGCTTTTCCACGTACTGTGGAGCGCTCTCCATCTTACCAGCACTAATCAGACAGCATGTCCCTAAACACTTGAGTTCATTACTTTGGTTATTTCTGTTACAAAAACCAATAAACATGTCGTTTCTATCAGAAGCCATGCGGTCCTAATGGCACTGGCTTTTCCTGTCTTTCTGGTACAGGCGGATCTTTCTTCATCTGTCTAAAGAATGCTGTCACTGAACTGGTCTGACTTAAAGTAGTTTCTTGACAAACCCTAATTAAACCTGTCTATTCTTCAGGGTTATAAATGACTTATCTAGAACATGGGAAGCAGTCTTGCCCTATATTCCTAAACTCTTCCTTTTCTTGTTTTGGTAAGTAGCAAGGATGACAATAAATACATTAAACTTAAATAAAATACAGTCCACATGCTAATGTCTGTTACTTACCAAAGGTACATCAGCCATGGAGTAAACTACCACCCCTTGATATTGCATGGTATTCTCTGTAATACGGCCAAGGCCAGATTTTAGCACATGGTTTCCATACAGGAAAGACTGCTCTGCTCCAGGTTTCACCCACACCTTGAACTAAAGACATGACAGTTCCAAGTTATTTATACATGCAGGATTATAATGCAAAGGCATACATTTAAAAGTTGTATAGCAGGACAGAGGGCGTTTGTTTATAAATCAAAAGTCTTCATGTATTCCTTAAAAGTTTTGTCTATTTACAATTCATTGAAATTTTCCATACTTCAAGCCTGCTTGTCACTGACATTAACTTGTGTTTCTGCATATAAACATTTAAGTGTTAAAATGTGATAAATTGTTAGAACTTAACAAAAACAACACATTAATCTGCAGATGATCCAGTGATGCAGCAGTTATTGTGGAGACACAAGTCCAGAGGAGAGGGATTGTTGTTATTGTGCAAAAATACATCATACATACCTTTGCATAGGGCGCCAAGAAATCCAGAGCTGTGATGTGCAGGCGAAACTTCTTGGTTTTTGTAAATTTCCCAAAGCAAGTACCTACTGAAATTAGCTTATCCCGGGAGAAGTTTGTGGCCAACTTCAGGATTTTATCACTGTGGAGAGAAAATAATGCTGAATGAGCTTCAAGATAATAACCCCATACAAATATTTTAATAACTGTAATAATACCTCATATAATAAACACGGTCCTGGTGAAGCCTGAAGCAGTAGGTTCCGTCAGGTCGGTCCACGAGAAGCTTTATGTTTTCACCAATGCTTTAAAGAGAAAGATACATGGGATCTTACACAGCCTAGCACACATGCTAATACCGTTTAACTTTGGGCCTTTTCGGGGCAATAATATCAATTTAGGATCACTTACTACTTCGACAGCTTCTCAAACATTATTTTCGTTTCATCCTCTGTTAATGGTCTCATGTTTAGGATTTAAAATTCTTCTTTTTAACAGCTTAGTAAAGTTTTACTGCCCGGGAATGGTAAAAACGTGGACCTAAGCGGAAGTCGTCGCTGTCGAAACCGGAAGTTGCTCGACGTAACGAGTCGGTTCAGTTCCTGATTTTTTTTTTTTACGGGGCAATTTTTTTCAGTCTTCAGTCGACCGTGTACGTTTCCCTCCCGGCTACCTTTTGGTAAGTTTATTCTCTTAAAATATCTACTGAAACACACGAAAAAAAATGTTTACTGCTCAATTAGCCACAGTTTTCCGCGCGTCCACCTGTTTTACGTGTTATCTTTGTTAAACATTGGGGTCTTTGAGCTCGGAAGCGGATTCTGTTAGCTTGGTCGGCTAGCTGTCAGTGAGGAAAACCCTCAGACCTGCGGTTGCTAACGAGGTTAGCCTTCGAGCTAACTGTAGTAACCTGACAGACCTAACGCTGGTTCTCTGTAGGCAAGTATGTGTATTTATTTATGTAAGCCTCACACTACGGAATAAATGAAAATGAATAAATGTAATGTTAATCAAAAGCTGCTGCGAGTTCTGATTTTTAAGAAGACGCTAGCCTTTGCCGCAACAGAATGAAGTTATATAACCCTTGTTTGTAAATACCAGTCACCTTGTAATCTAAGTTTAGAGGTAGTGACACTAATCCTTTTTTAAGGTTTTTACTTGTCGGTGAAGTGAACATTTCTGTGCTTGTTCTCAGCCAGTTGACACCGCTGTGGGGTCCTTCTGTAGCTCAGGGTAGTCGGTTCAATGTCAGCTGCAGAGTCAGGAACACAAACTGGGAAGAGCTACTTTGTCAGCAAACACTTTGCATCTGGGGCAACATTTGATCCTTATATCACTACTTGTTTAGTGAAATGTCTGATCTCGTTTGTAAATGCTGTGACAGACCTCTACGTATAAAATAAGCATCTTAAATGATGTGATCAGACTAATGTTTAAATAGATTTTCAAAACAATAAATAAATAATGTGGTGTATGTGCTAATATTATGAATTACTATGTATTCCTTATGTTCAGTAAAACTTGTTTATCAACATATCACCTGTACACATGGCCACGTGACTTTTAAAATAAAAAAAAGGTCTTACTTCAGCTCCCTAAAGGCCCTGTCACACTATAATGTTTTAGACCTGGGGTTCTCAAACCTTTTGGTTCGGGGGCCCCTTACAATGGCGAAACAAATTCCAGGGACCCCCTCATAAACCCCGATGCTGTTTTAAAAGATAATTTATTATCATTTCAACCCCTAAATTCCAAGGGAATATGTGACCCATCATATCGACATGAGGATTAAGTCAAATTTGGTCAAAATGACCTCATTACATTTTCAGATTCCTGCTTTAAAAGCTAAATTTTGATACCTGGATCATTCTGATATCATCAGTTTATCCAGAGAATTTGTCTTGATGGTTATGATGTTTGGTCTGAATCCTAATTTTATGTCAATTTATTGGGTATTTTTTATTTTAATATAAAGAATAAACCTCAAATATTATTTGTATATTAAGATTTCCCAGTTGGAAAGAAACAAAGTCATTGTTAGCTCACAGGGAAAAATTCAAAATCAGGTTTTTTGTTGCTACTGCTCAAACAAATGCTTCAAAAATGTTTTTAGTATCATATTTCAGACAGTTCATTCAAATGATTCATTGGTAAGGCATTAATTTATTATATTTTGGCATAATGCAATTCTTGCAAACAGTTAAATCAAAACCTTATACCTGTATTTCTCCACATCCCACTTTTGGACTTAATCCTCGTTTCAATGTGATGGCTAACATTTATATTTTTATTTAGTCTATTATGTTTGTTTTATTAGTTCATTGTTCTCCATGCATTTTTAAAAGTAAAGACCAAAAACAATTTAGTGAAATTTTTTGAGAACCCCCAAGATACCTCTCACGGACCCCTTGGGGTCCTGGGACCCCAGTTTGAGAACCTCTGTTTTAGACAACTTATGCCAACTTGTGAAGATTTTACTCAAATCAGCTATATATTTGATCTAATTGTTAGCATTACAGTGTGTAAAGATCCAAAGAGGCTTCCAGTAGATTATTTTGATTCCATCTTCCTCTTAGACATCTTTAATGTTGGACAGGTTTTTCACAAGTTGTCTAAAATATTAATGAGACAGGACCTTAATAAGTGGTTTCAGTGTAATCACGACTAGGGCTGTGTATTGGCAAGAATTTGGTGATACGATACATATCATAACAGAGGGGTCACGATACGATATATCCTGATATATTGCAATACTGTAAGCAAGGCGATATATTGCGATTTTTTTGTCCAAAAATTCTGTTAAATAAAAACCTTTTACTGGGAAAAAAAATGAAAAACCAAAATTCATTGTCTCAGAAAATTCTAATATTACAGAGACATACTTTTGATACATTTAGCTGTGTTCTGCTTTGTATGTATTTTATTTTATTTGTTTCATATTTATTATTTCATCCTTGTTTTCAATTATTAGACTAAATTTGCCACTAAATAGTTAGAAAATATATTTTTTGCAGCTTTTAGTTTTTAATATTAATTTACAATATGGTCACCCAACACTTAATAGCCTCTACCTCAAGAGGTAGAGGAGCCAAATGGCTGGCTCACTGCTGCCAACTAGTGGTCAGAGGCTGAACTACAACATAAAAATGAACGGCTGGCAGGAAAGTTGACATTTTAAACCTTAATAAAAAATCGATACAGTGCTTTAGAATATCGATACAGTATCATGAAATGAAATATCGCGATATTTCAGTGTATCGATATTTTCTTACACCCCTAATCACGACTAAAAAATAATCTGTAGAATGTTTTTGAAACTTCCTACAAATGAAGTTGCAGCCTTTCCCCTTTTTATAAAACATAGGATGGGCTGTCCTGATGCATCTCAGTAATCCAGGTAGAAAAAATCAAAAAGAAAAAATAAGTAGGCCCTCTGGATGGGTTCTTCTTTAGTGAAACGTTTCGTCTCTCCTCCAAGAGACTTCTTCAGTCTGATGAGTTTCAGGTGAAACTCAGAGCCTTATAAGCACTGCCTCCACATGGACAAACAGGTTAGTCACATGCAAAAGAGGGTGTGGGTGGTTTGTGACTGCCAGGCAAAACTAAGCATTTAATGTTAATTTTACAAGGTGCAAAAATATCTTGACAGGCGCATATCTTGTGGTGCGACATATTATTAACCACCTGAAACTGTGTTTGACCACTCTCAGGACAAACCAGTGCGTTCTTTGATTTTCTTAAACTGTTTTTTTTTTCTTATGCATTTTTCTGGTATCACTGAAACAGCTTGAGGGTGAGCAGGCTTTGTTATAATCTGAGGTATTTCACATCTCCGAAGCTGAAAATGTGAAGGTTCAACATTTGTAAAACACACTTTTTTTATTTTTTGACTACCTTTTTGAGTTTTTTTTATGTTCTACAGTTTTATAATTTATAAAAGTAATAAAAATCGCACTTGCATTTGTGCTTGATGTACCTAATTTTCTCCCAGACTTTTGATAATCCCAAAAAAAAATTGGTGGGATAGGAGTCCAAAATTAATATTCACACATGTACCTTGAAGGGTATGTTGTAGTCACCTAAAACAGCATGTGCAGATGATGCTAACAAAGTCATTCAAATTCACTTTGTGTAATTGTCTTCATAAATTTTCAGTTTCTGTTTACCCTATTAGATAGGCCTGTTAGATCATTTTAATTCCTGGGAGTTGTTCATTTGAATGGGTGTCTACAATGCAAACGAAGGCATCTTGAGAAATAGGTTACAGACAATAGGTGTGTTTATTTTTCTTCTTCCTGTGTGATATATACTAGTTAGCTATTATCTGTTGCAAAAGTACTCACAAGTTCTCATTTTGTATTTGTAGTAATGTCAATGTTAAACTAAGAGTTTTGCCTTCTTCCTCAGGGTATCGTCAGGTGTGTGCTGCCCGTTATTTGTGGAACAGCTCTTGTGCCGACAGTTTACCGCTGAGAAGCCAGTGGCCCGCCTGTCAGCAGTTTCCGGTGCGTGTTCGTGACTCTGGCAGCTCTGAACAGGAAGACGGACGCAGAGAGACGTCTGAGCTGAGAAAGGAAACCGTTGTGGCTTCTTCGTCTGCCTCAGAATGACTGAGTTCTGGGTTTGTTTCAGCTGCTGCATTGCAGAGCAGCCACAGCCAGTGAGTATGGGATCACTGATTTACCGAAACTTTAGTAAAGCTTCCTTGTTTCATGTTTATACTGTAAACATCCATGATTTCAAGAGGAGTATGGATTTATTTATTCATTTATTCATTCATTTAAAACAAAAAAGTTTACATTACAGAAAATACAAAACTTATATCACAAAATAAAATGAAAGGCAGCAGAACGGAGAAAAAATCATATAAAATCTGCCCCTTTTTACAAAGAAAAAAAGAAGAAATATTAATAATCTTCTAGTTACAAAAATACAACAAAACAGAAACAACAAATAAAACTTACATAAATACCCCTTATTTTAATTTATATTTGTTCAATAAACCAAGTTTAATCATTCTTTTAAACACAAACAATGATCCAGCTTTTCTAACATCACTCTCCAGATCATTCCACAGTTTCACTCCCTGTATCAACGATCCCTCAAACCTGTTCGAAATCTGTGCTTCACAAATATTTCATTTCTCTTTAAATTATAAGAGCTTTCTCTTTTAACAAAATTTAACTGTATATTCAAAAGTAGCATGTTTTTATGAGCCTTAAACATAAGCTGTAGAATACTGTAATCAACCAACTCATGAAGTTTTAATAATTCCAATTAACAAAACAATATATTTGATGGGTGACTGTAGTGTTTTCTAGTAATAACTCTTATTGCTCTTTTCTGCAAAATAAAAATGGGGTTTGTTATCGTTTTACATGCTTTTCCCCATCTTTCAATACAATATATGAGGTGTGGAACTATTATTGCATTATACAACATATATAGGGATTTGTCATTAAATAACTCGAGCTTTATACAATACTGCAATTGATCTAGCTATTTTTACTTTTATATTATTTGTGTGATTTCCAATTCATACTATAAGCTGAAAAGTGTTTTCTTCTATTGCACAATGTCTTGTCTTAAATGGGTTTTATGGTGGCTGACACATGAAAATGGCTAAGTGTGCTGCAAACACGTGAATGAATAAAAAAGGCAACAGAAAAACACTGTCACAATCACTTAAGATAAACAGAAGCTAAAACATACAACCATCAAAACTTTACACTAAACTTACACTAAAAAACAAAACATCTGCAAGGAAGAAACTCTTTAAACTCACTCCACAAAGCAGAAGTGCACCAGACCACAAGGGGGATTAGACACCAAGCCATATGGGACCGGACCGTCAGTAAAACTATCTTACTTCTGCATCCTGTTAAAATTGTTTACTCACACGTATCTGCCACTGTTTATTTTAACTGATGTTAGCCCAAAAATGAGTTTCCAGCTCTGTGTTACAACTGACAAATATAGAATATAATCAGGGTTCGAAAATCATCAAAATACTAAAATGTGATTTTCACGTGGCTTTTAACTTGTTCTTCGTTCTGTAAAAGTGAGTATTTTTTTTAATCCAGTTCTGCTCTCTGTACCGTTGAAAATCATGGAGATCAGTTCATAGAACAGATAACAGGATGCAAAATGATATCCATTTGTCATGTCTAACAAACACCAAGGACAACACAATTCTTGTTTTATGTGAAGAATTAGACTATTCAGTTATGTTTCTTAATCTAATCCTGGCTGAACAATGTGACATATGTTGCACATGTGATGAAAAAGAACGTCTCTGCGCTATATATACAGTATATAAAAAGAAATTACAGAATTTCACATAATGTTTTATAAATAAATGTCTGCTTCCTGCCATAAAAAGAAATCATCTGTCCATTACAGTATGTCCTCCCTGTTCCTAATCGGGGTCGGGTGGGGGGTGGAGCCTGTCCCAGCTGACTTTGGGTGAAGGCAGGGAACACCTAGACGGGTCTCCGGTCCATCGGGGACACAAAGAGACAAAGAGCTGTCCACACCCCCAGTCACAGCTACAGTCTCACACAAGATCTCCAAAAGAGACTCAAACTGTTATTAATAATTAATAATTTATCAAATCTGTAAATTATTATTGATGGTTATCATTTGACTGCCTGATTACATTAGGATGTAATCAGACAATTATTCACATATATGTAAATGTATTATTATAATTAAAGGTGATTCAAATTCATGTTTGTATCAAACAAGTAGCCCGTTGTGTTACTCAGTACCCCTGAAGTAACTCAGTCTCAAAAAGCTAACTGACCCCTGTTCTATAACAGTTCCCACCACTCCTGCTTTTGGTTTTGGAGATTGTTGTTGTTTACTTTAAAACCAGCAAACTCTGAGCTACACGTTAATGTACTGATCACTGATCAGTCAGTTTATGCAAGAGATTAAATAAAAACATTTCTAAATGTCAGCCGTGGTGTCACTTGAACTCTATAAGGAAGTTCAGAAAGCGATGTGTTTTTGAGTTAGTGGTGAATCAGTCCTGTAGGCTTTTCCTTCATCTTTTCTGACATTGTAGTACATTCAGTATAAACTTATTTGACATGCCATCGAATGGTTTTACTTGTTTAGTTGTAAATTCTGAAGCTGGGGATTACTGCTGTGAACATGCAGGGCAAATTTTTAAATGGAGAAGTGCTAATAGGTTTATAAGCTTTCATCAGCAGTTGAAGTGATGATGAGATGACTATAGGAGTAGCAGCCTAAAACGTCTGTTTTCTTTTTCTTTTTCTTAGAAACGACGACGACGAATTGACCGCTCCATGATCGGGGAGCCAACAAACTTTGTTCACACCACACATGTAGGCTCTGGGGACATGGGATTAGCAGCAGTAGGTTTTCATCCACTTTTCAGAAACTTCAAGCATCTAAATGCAGAAATGTGGGTTTTCCAATCAAATAATGTTTACATCCTTTCTGTAGGTGGACCTTGTTCAGGCTCAGATGAAATCTAAAGGAGGTTACTCACATGGAGGTTCAGAAGGCTCACAGTTGTAACGAGGTGAGAGACAGAGCAATCCTTGGAGGTAAACGATATCTAACAACCTTATTGTCTCGGTCCTAAAGGAATAGTTTTAGACATTTTGAAATATGGGTCTGTGTGAAAGTTATGAACTCATCATATCTGACATGTTGTAGAAAGCTGTTTGAATTCTTTCAGTTTGGAGAATTAGTTTAAATCTGACCAGGTTAGAGAGTTAAAAGGCTTTTATTTTGCCATCAATTGTGCATCATATGGTTATTTACATAATATATTATATTTCTGATGGAATAATTAAACACAGTGGAACCTTTTAACGTAGAGTCTGAAAACAAATTTTCCCAAATCTAAACGGTCAACAAATATGTATTTTAAATTCTGAAAATACATTTTTGTCCACTCAGGATGTTGTCAGCCAGTAGTCCAGCTGCCTCACATGTTGCTGCTGCTCTCTTCAGAGACTTGGATGTTTTACAGAAACTTTGTTCATTACCTAACATGTGACCCATCACATCGAAATGAGGATTAAGTCAAATTTGGTCAAAATGACCTAATTACATTTTCAGATTCTTGGCTTTAAAAGCTACATTTTGATACTTAGATCATCCTGATATCATTAGTAGATCTAGAGATAATATTTAATTTGTCTTATTGGTTACAATAATACATAAATATTTGGTCTAAATCCTAATTTTATGTAATTTTATTGAGGATTTTTTTCTGTCATTTGAAAAAAAGAAACCTCAAATAGTTTTTGAATATTGAGATTTCCCAGCTGGAAAGAAACAAAAGCTCTGATAGCTCACAGGGAAAATGTCAACATTTTAAGGCGTTTTTCCTCAAAATTGGGTTTTTGGTTGCTAATGCTCAAAAAAGGGCTTGAAAAATAATTTTTAGGATAATATTTCAGACCATTCATTGAAATAATACATTGATAACACATTTCTTTGTTATATTTTGACAAAATGTAATTTTTGCAAGCGTTTTAATCAAAACACTGTCTATTTCTCCACATACAACTTTTAGACTTGATCCTCGTTTCGATGTGACGGGTCACATATTTCAGTTCCTCTGTGCAAAATTGGTAATAGCCATGAAAGATTATTTGTATGAACCGATATAAAATATTTCAGATTGTAATCATTTTAAGACGTCAGGAATCTAATTTGTGTGAATAACTGTAAGCTGGTTAAATGTCAATATGAACTTATTTCTACAGACTTTTCTGGCACAATACTAACTATTCAGAACTTTCCCTCTGAACTCACTTCAAGATGTCCAAAATCTCCTTTTAAAGCCATTCTGACCCAGCTTAGATACATTTTAGTTTGTTTTAGAAAAACATAATGATAGTTTTTTGCAAAAATCTGCATGCAGCAAAACAAGGTTGTGGTCATTCAAAGTGTGATTTATCAAAGCAGTGCAGCGTTCCTGATGAGCAACTTTCAGTATTGAATCAGGTTATTTGTAATGAGTGTGTATTTCTTTCTTCTGTCATATTGTTTGTTAAATCCATATCTTTAAACCAGCAGTACCTCGTTGAGTTTATGAATATATTGCGTCTGGCCTCTAGCTTTAAAAATAAATATCAGTTTTAGAGTGACGACAGCCAACATGAATGGCTGAAAGTTTGTGTTGTCTCTGCTGACAAACTGTGCTTGCAATCCTGCAGTGAGCTGGTTTTTGTGTGGCTTTGAGAGGAAACTCTGGCATGTTTCTACTGTATATGGTCATGTTTTACTGGGGTGAGCTCTGTCCCTGTGAACCTATGAGCCTTTTCCTATCGATGAGCTTTGTTTTGCTGACAACTTCAGATTATCTGGAGCTGCAGTTCATTTAATATTTATTGTATTTTTCCTGATTGATTAGGCTATGCCATGACTTTTTTTTTTGTCTTCAGGCTATCATTACTTCTCACTGACGATGCATCCTGGCTTGTTTTTTTTTTTTAAACAGGCCAGGATGCAAACTCCCACTAAATGTTGCCATGGTTCCTGTTACGTCTGTTAATTTGAGAGCCTGCAGGACTTGGGGGAGTGAACTAATCTGAAATAGGCTTGGAAAGAAAACAAAAACAGCTTTCTGTGGCCAAGAGGCAGCTCTTCACACTTTTATCTGTCTGAAAAAGTGAAATAAACAAACTAAAAAAAAAAATAATCTGATCAGGTTTTGGGTTTAAGATAAATTTTCAGCCAGTACAACTCAGAATTCTAACATTTGTTTTTGTTTTTTTCTCCCACAGCTCTTCAGTCTTGTGAAAACTACTGTTGTTGATATAACGAAACATTTTTGAAAAGCAAAAAAAAAAATAAAAAAAACAGCTGAAAAGCAGTTCTGTCTGTAAAGGACACAGGACCAAAAGATGAAACTACTGCTTTTTTCATTTTGTTGTATATAATTTTATTTTCCATTCTTTTTTTTTTAATGAAAGCACTGCTATCCATTTGCTGCCATATTGTTGCACTGTAAAGAGTACACAAGAGGATTTAGAGCGCTCATAATTTCAGTCAGATGTATGCTTGTGTGTATGCAAGAGGAAAATATATTTTTCCCAAACATTTGCTGTTGTAGCCTGTTGGCTGCCTGTAATTTATTTAGTGATTTGTTAACGGACCTCATGGTGGCTGGGCCATACTGGGTATTTGGAACATTTAGTTTCATTCTTTATTCTCAGAGGTTTATCAAAGAACAGGTAAAGGTAGCAACGCAAAAAAAAATAAATAAAATCTTATTCGGAGAATTATAATGATTCTCTTAATTGCTTTCAGGGTTGAAGAATGCTGTTTTCTAAGAAACTTGAAATGAGTGGATACACTGGACCATACATGATGCACTCACATGGCGTAGAAATTTTTTTCATTGATTTCAGCAAGTTTTTGTTTTAATCTTATCCAGATCAAACCGTGTAGAATTTTATTAAACTATGAACTTCCTTTTTGTTGCCTTCAGAAGTAGTGATTATTTGTTTTACTTGTGCGATTTAGAAGCATAATGTTGCAAGTTCAGAGCTTAGCTTTTTATAAAACACTCCTGTTTTTTATGCTTTTTTTTGTTGTTGTTGTTGTGTAATGGCTTGTGCACCAACTGTTGACCAATGATTGGAACTTGTCTCGACCAGATCACAAATGCAAACTCTTCTCTAAAGATGGGTTAGATTTGATACAGATAGTAGAACTCACAAATATATTCACTTACTGGTTTATACTTGATGATATCTTCCACCAGCACACCTTCCAGTTACAGCTGTTTGACACGCTAACCCATGTTTACTCAGTTACAGCAATGAGGGTTTTTCTCTCCTACAGTTTGTCGTAGTTAACCTGCCACGCTTGACAGAAGCTAAATGTTCATTTAATATGACCCATCTTTGAAGAAGTGGTTTGTAAAGTTTAGTTTAAACAATGGATTCATGTCATGTTAGCATTTTGTCATATTTACATAAAGTATTAATCTCTTGTCTCCTGGGTACAAATTTATCCCCTCTGTTGTTGTCTTGCTTGTTTACTTTTTTCTCTCTTCAAGCACAAATATGTTTTCTCTATTGAGGGGAAAGTAAACAAATTCAACAGTTTAATTATGCTGGTTGTTATTTATGTCTGTGATCAGGCCGGGCCTTTTGCCTTTATGACAGAGACTCTTTTATGGACTAATTTTTCTTTTTTCATTCAAACCTCTAAACCAGCATCCATCAAGAATTTAAATCAGAGCTTAAAAAACTGTCAGACCTAGATTCTGTACCGTAGATGTGATTGTGTGTCATATGTGCACATTTTAAGATTGAATATTTCCACAACAAAATGTATTGAATGTAATTGGTACAGCATGCTAAAAGTGTATATATACATATATATATTTATGGTACAAGAAATAATTTGTTTTGATGTTGGTACTGAGCCTCAGAAACACCTCGTCATGTTTAGATTTTGACTCACAGCCTTAACTTTCTTGTATTGTCCATTTATTCCCTGACGTTGAATAAACTGACGCTGGCTCAGGTTAATTCAGTGTTTGGCACATTGATCTGTTTTCTGACGAGTTACTCTTGTCGAAACACAGATCCATGTATACCTCTATTTTATTTTTTTTGTTTTTCCCTGGTATTGGATGTAGGTTGTCATACTAGCATTGCAGTATACTTTATGACCAGCAGGCTGCGCTAGTGGGCTTATTGAATGTGACATTGTTTTGGGATTCCTGTCATACGGCTTATTTTATGATGACACTGTAAATGTGTTGTAAAAAAAAACAGAATCCATGCCGTATTCAGACTCATGCTTTTTTCTTTTTTTATGCTTGTCTGTATAAAATTATAGGGAAAGAAGAGTTAACCTATTTTTTTTATTCCCCAACAACAATTTCATGTAGTTCCCACTTTAAAGGGAAGTTCATTTGGTTTTCTGCATTTTCAGAGTAAATAAATAAATGTTATATGTTGTCTGACCAACTGCATTGTCGTGTGGTTTCTCACATATAAGTTGAACTTTTTTGGCAAAATAAAGGAACTGTTTAGATTTTATTAAGTAGAGTTTTGCAAAGTTATTGGTAATCAATATCTTATCTGCAATAGAAGTTGCTGAGAATTACTATTTGGAATATCAGATGTAAATGATCTTATTTGGAAACGAGTTAATCTGAGGCCAGTTATTTAGATTTCTGTTTAAAATGTTTTAATCTCCAAAATATGGCAGTGAATCGTGTCAGAAGTATTTTCTAAACCTTTACACAGCTGTCACTTTTCCATTAGACAGCTACTTAAATACAGTGTAGTGTAGACCGTGGTTCATTACCAGTATTTTGCAGAACAAGACCTGTTGATCCTAAATGAACAAAATATTTATCTGACAAAAGTAATTTTGTAAAAAAAAAAAGATTTTTTTTCACAGCATACATTTTGCTCCAGATAGTTTTTTTTACCTAATATATTCAGTTGTGCAACAAGTTTTACATTACATTGTGTTGGATTGATCATTGCAGGAATAGTTAAACATTTGAATGAGTCTGAAGAGGCTTTATTATGACAGGGTTTTATAGATTCTTCCTATGAGAACTTTCCTCCTGAAAATTCAAACAGATGAGGCCCTGAACAGTTTCTACTGCAGGTAAGATGTTAACTATTGATAACTCCAGAGTTGTAAAGCAACTAAGTGCAAATACTTTGTTACTGTACTTAAGTAGAATTTTTGGGTATCGGTACTTTATTTGTGTAATTTTTTCAGCACACTTTTTACTTTTACTCTACATTTTTACACATTTACAGCGGGTAAAATAAGAATTGAACACGTCACCATTTTTCTCAGTAAATATATTACTAGAGGTGCTAATGACATGAAATTTTCACCAGATGTTGGTAACAACCCAAGTGATCCATACATACAAAGAAATCAAACCATAAATGTCCAGAAATGAAGTTATTTGTAATAATGTGGAATGGCACAGGGAAAAAGTATTGAACACACTTACTGAAATTTATCTAATACTTTGTACAAAAGCCTTTGTTGTCAATGACAGCTTCAAGACACCTCCTGTATGGAGAAACTAGTGGCATGCATTGCTCAGGTGTGATTTTGGCCCATTCTTCCACACAAACAGTCTTCAAATCTTGAAGGTTTCGTGGACCTCTTCTATGAACTCTGATCTTTAGTTCTTTCCATAGATTTTCTGTTGGATTCAGGTCAGGTGATTGGCTGGGCCATTCCAGCAGCTTTAGTTTCTTTCTCTGAAACCAACTGAGAGTTTCCTTGGCTTTGTGTTTGGGCTCATTGTCTTGCTGAAATGTCCAGCCACGTTTCATCTTCATCATCCTGGTAGATGGAAGCAGATTTTTATCAAGAATGTCTCTGTACATTTTTCCACTCATACTTCCTTCAATCATTTGAAGTTTGCCAGTACCATATGCTGAAAAACAGCCCCACACCATGATGTTCCCACCTCCAAACTTCACTGTTGGTATGGTGTTTTTGGGCTGATGTGCAGTGCCATTTGACCTCCTAACATGATGTGTATTCTGGCATCCAAACAGTTCAATGTTGGTCTCATCTGACCAGACTATATTCTCCCAGTATTACACAGGCTTGTTTAAATGTTGTGCAGCAAACTTTAAAGGAGCTTCAACATGCTGTTTCTTCAGCAGTGGAGTCTTGCGTGGTGAGCGTGCATACAGGCCATGGTGGTTCAGTGCATTACTTATTGTTTTCTTTGAAACAAACGTACCTGCTAATTCCAGGTCTTTCTGAAACTCTCCACAAGTGGTCCTTGGCTCTTGGACAACTCTTCTGATAATTCTTTTCACTCCTCTGTCAGAAATCTTGTGAGGAGCACCTGGTCGTGGTCGGTTTATGGTGAAATGATGTTCTTTCCACTTCTGAATTATGGCCCCAACAGTGCTCACTGGAACCTTCAGAAGTTTAGACATTCTTCTGTAACCGATGCCATCATTATGCTTTGCAACAATAAGGTTGTGAAGGTCTTGAGAGAGCTCTTTACTTTTACCCATCATCAGATGGTTCTTGTGTGATACCTGGCCATCATTTGGGACTGAACCAGCTGATATGAATTTGCACTGACAAGGGGCAGGTTTGCTTTCTAATTACTGAGATAGTTCAGCTGGTGTCTTGGTTTTCCATGTCTTTTTACACCTCCCTTTCTTCATGTGTTCAATACTTTTTCCCTGTGCCATTCCACATTATTACAAATAACTTCATTTCTGGACATTTATGGTTTGATTTCTTTGTATGTATGGATCACTTGGGTTGTTACCRACATCTGGTGAAAATTTCATGTCATTAGCACCTCTAGTAATATATTTACTGAGAAAAATGGTGACGTGTTCAATACTTATTTTACCTGCTGTATCTGTGCTTTCTACTCGCTACATTTTAAAAAAAGGTAAGAAGTAGAAAGTCATTACTTCTGTTTTATTTCGAGTTGTTATTACTTAAAAAATTATATCCTGATAAATTGTGTCTCCTGGATAGAGTGAATGTAATTGTGGTTGGATGAGAAGTATAAATATATACCATTCTGACACTGTATTTGCTTGTACACAGATTGTAGTGTGAAGAGCTTTGAGTATCCTGATGGATAGAAAAGTGCTTTATAAGTACAGTCCATTTACCATTTACACAACCAATCACAGCTGCACACCATTAGAAAAAATATTTTTGAGAAGTCACCTCCCAACAAATGTCATTTTGGAAAATCTAACTGCTCACTTTTACTCAGTACTTTTACTTTTAACAAGTAGATTTTGTGTCAGAAAATTACTTTTGATTCTCAAGTACAAAAAATATCAGCTCCTTTAAGACTTTTACTCAAGTAATATTTTTACAGAAGACTAACTTTTACTAAAGTATTTTTATGATAAGATACTTGTACTTTTACTCAAGTATCACTTTGAGGTACTTTATACAACACTGGGTAACTCCACAGGAAAACACAGAAAATATTAAATATTTCTTTTGGTGAAATGGATAAAATAAAAAAATTCATCTGTCATTACATACAGAGTGTATGAAATATAAAATGATATATTTTGTCCAATTTCTAGAGTATCTCACAACGCAAAAAATAACCTGTATGAGAAACAAAAATGTTCTTGAAGTATCTGCTGTGTTCCCTAAAAGCACAAAGTAGATGTGAACCTTGCCCTCTCCATCATGCAGGCCTGACAGTGGATAATTCAAAGTGCTCCCTGTGGTGTAAGTGTCTCATTTACGTGGGGAAACCATCAAAACAAGTGGACCGTGAGAGGAGTCATTTAACACTCAGAGCCGTAACATGTTCACACAAACTAAATACATGTGCAGTGAATCTGAGTGTGACAGAACCTGTTCGTGCTACATACAGTATACATGCAATAACCTTTGACAAGGTGTATTGAAAATTTTAATATTTTAACATGACAAAGGTAAGAACTTGTTATAAAATGTTACAGAAATAAGCACAAAACTACAGATAATTACATATCTTCATTTTCATGGGTTTCAATTTGTTGCATCTTCACTACACATCAATACAAAGTCAAAAAAAAGAGTAATGGCTCAATTCACTCTCAGGCAAAACGATATCTGTTTCCTCCAAAAGCTGCAGTGTGAGCTTGGTGTCGTTTGAACGAGTTTGAGTCACTGACCCACAGTGAGCAGCAGGAAAGCTTGGCTTGGAACCAGATCCTCATGGCCGCCTTCTCAGCACCGAGGCTGACTGACAGAGCAATATTCTCCAGCCCTCCTGGCTTTTTCCTCTTTTTTTCTGTCCTTCAGTTAGTCAGCTCAGCAGAAGGAGGGGAAAAATGCTGACATGGGAGTTTCAATCAGAGGCGGCCTTCAACAAAAACAAGTTTTAAATACTAGAAAATGAAAGTTTCCACAAAACTACGGCATCAGTGGCTGCTGATGTGTGGACCAGTCAGAGAGGTCTTTGGTGTAGTTTGGACCAAACGGGTCGCTGTAGTTCTCAGTGTGTACAGAGTAGGGGTTCTCATCAGCAGTGCCTGGGAAGGACAAAAACATTCAAATTAAGTCAACATTCGGTGGGATCGGTGCTGTCGCCAAGCAGGCTCTTCAAAAACAATTTAACTTACAGAAACAAAATGTTATTAATGTTACCATTACATCATGTTATTTTATTTATTTGTTTATTTATTTTTATTTAGAAATTTATTCATTTCATTTGTAACACAAAATAACAAAGAACAAAACATGCAACCAAAATAAAATCAAAATTTGAAAAAAAATTTGGTCAATTACAAATAAATAAAATGCTGTGCCTTATCATTTAAGAACCTCCTACCGTTTCAGACACTCCCACTTCAGCACATTTTCGATGTTATTGTTTATTAGAACATGTTTGATCACATCAACCTGTCCAGAGACTGCAGGTGGAAATTAGCATTCTTTGCTCTAACCTGGTACCATGCGTCTCTCCTTGTAAAAGGTTAATGAAATGTTGTGCATTGTCTCTGTATAAATAAACAAACAAACAAACAAGCAAAGCTCTAATTGGCTACCACGGGAAATTCAAGGATTTCTTAAACACGATGAGTCAAAGCAACACTGTGTAAGTTTTTGATGAGGGAATGACATTATAACAGGATATAAAGCTGCTATAAAGTTCACAAATGTCAACCCCCCCAATAGCTAAACTGTTAAAGTGAAGCAGCATTAGTAGGGTTCAGTTAAACTTATAAAAAACAAACATTTTATTAACATTCGTTTTAGTTTCTGTATCTTAACTGCACCGAGGTTCAGCACTGTCACCTGACAGCAGTGCGCTGCAAACCTGTTCTTCCTGTGCCAGTGTAGGTTAACTCAGGGTGTGTCAGTTTCCATCTGCGGTTCAGAAACAATCACATTAAATGTGTGATGCTGATTGTGTCGGTTTGTTTTTCCTCGATGTAAAAACCCCACAGCACACTTGTAGTTGAAGTCAATGCACTTTGAATCAGTGACACCTTTCTGAACGGACTCAGATCTGCTTTTTTCATCTTTTGTGTTTGGGTACAAAAGCTAAAGTCCAGGTTGGGGAGTGCTCGTTTTGTGAAATCTTGACTCTTGAAACTTAAAAGCCAACGAGCTGCTCTCTCAAACGAAGATGAGCAAACATTATATCTTACAGTGTGACTGGTCCCACAGAGTGTGTGTCCTCCATCCTCTCTGCTCCCATGTCTGGTTCCACAAGTCAGAGCCACTTAGATGGTCAATTAGCTGTGGGGTTAAAAACACCAGGTCAGCCCAACACACAACTGTGTAGCCTTTATAGAAAAGTAAAAATAAAACACCAGTATGCATACAGTTGCTAAGCAGATGTTGCGCGTCATTATTTTGTTTAGGATTCAGTGATAATGATCAGAAAAATGCATTTAGTCCGTTAAAGGCGTTACCTTGTATACAGTCTCGCTGTGTTCCTGTTCCTGTGGTTTGGACTCCCACATTCCTACAAAACAACAAAAACCATCAACCGTCAGTAGCTGGTGAGCTCAGACCAGATCAAAAATGCAGCACTTTAACTTAAAATCTAAAAAAGTCCCCTCCTCACCATGCATCTCTGTGCTGTTAAAGGTATGCTGAACATTTGTTTCCACCTTACAATGTGGGTCAGAAATCTGTCGTGACGTAGGCTGCCAGGTATGTGTGTCGTAAACGTCCTCATTTCTGCTTCCTTGGAAACTGGTCTGCTTCTCTGGAGGACCGCGGAGCAAGCGCAGGCCTGATGGAGGACAGAGCAGAGCCGGGCCGTCAACTGACGTTTGTGCCGAGTGATTTTTCTCACCCGCGCCTCCGGGTGTTTCGACGTGCTCCTTACCTCTGCGACGTCGGCCTTTCTGAGAGCTGGGCAGCATCCTGTAGACCCTGTAGGCGTTGCTGCCCCTCTTGCGGCTGTGCTCCCGCAGCTCGCAGATGTCAGGCAGAGAGTTCAGGGCGCAGCGGAAGTTTGCCTTCCATGTTTTGGGATCTGGCTTGTCTTTGCCGGGACGGTACCGACCTAAAGTGGACGAACACAAACACAGACCTTACAGAATCAGACATGTTTAGGTACCTGGATTGTTTAGGCATCATTTGGATTCAATCATCATCGTTTGGACATCAATGGAAAAAAACTATTGGTACAAAAGGTTTTCAATTCAATTTCAATTTATTCATTTCTTTAAAATAAAACAAACAATTTTATATACAATATACAACAAAATGAAAAATATAAAAAGAAAAATGAGAAAAAATATAGATACGTGCATCAAAATCACAAATAAAATGAAATGAAAGGTAGCAGAGAGAAGAAAAAATCTTACATCTGCCCATTTTCCCATGAATAAGTTCATATAACAAAAAATATCTATGTTATTAACAAAACAAAAGACAAGAACATCTAATCCCTCTAGAACAGGTGTCTGCAGTCTGCAGCTCTGGGGCCACACGTGGCTCTTTTAAAATGTGACCAAACATAACAGAATAACCCTTTTTTTTGGTTTGTATATTCACAAAAAGTGAAACTAGGTGGTTGTTTACTTAAATAATCCAACTTCTTACTCTCAAATACTGTAGAATTGCCATTAAGAATAAATATTAATAAGTGTGTATATAT
>NW_013952854.1:326644-328715 GCF_001266775.1 Austrofundulus limnaeus | reverse complement strand
ACATCTGGTGAAAATTTCATGTCATTAGCACCTCTAGTGATATATTTACTGAGAAAAATGGTGACGTGTTCAGTACTTATTTTACCCGCTGTAGATACACATTATACTGTTTTATATTTCTTTAGCAATCCAACATTTATCATTTTCTTAAATGTACACAATGATCCTGCAGTTTTTACATCACTCCCCAAATTATTCCATAGTTTTATTCCTTGAATTAAAGTACACCGTTCCTTCAAACTATTTCTGAATTTGGGTTTTACAAATATCTCTGTCCCTTTAAGGTTATAACAACTCTCTCTTAACAAAGTTCACTTGGATGTTTAAAGGTAATGTGTTTTTGTGGGCCTTATACATAACCAGTAGAATATTATAATCTACCAAATCAAATAACTTCAATATTTTCAATTTACAAAACAATGAATTTGATGGGTGACGACAATGTTTTCCAGTAATAATTCTCACAGCTCTTTTCTGTAATAAAAAAAAAACAGGGTTTGTAAATTGTCCTACACGCTTTCCCCCAGACTTCAATACAATAAACCAAGTATGGACCTATTACTGCATTGTACAACATATACAGTGCTTTATCATTAAATAACTCCCTTACTTTATACAGAACAGCTATAGATTCAGCCAACTTTGTTTTTTACTTAATTTATAAAGAGGAAGCTGCCAACTCAGATAAAGCTGTCTAAAACTACGAGGTCTTACATCAGCAGTTTGGTGTTGCTTCAGAGATGTTTCCTCTTAGCTGTTTATGCAGAAACATTACTTTGTTGTGACTAGTTTCCTACGAAAATTTTTTTCTTTACGTGGTTTTAAGTATGAGGAAGAATAATGGGAAGAAACACGCGCAGTCATACCAGTTTACACAATGTCATGCCATAAAAAGCAAATCCGTTTCCTTCTGCACTGAGTGGTCCATTCATCTAGCATCTTTACCTGCATCTTCCTTTCTGGGTCACGGGCGCCTATGGTCAGCACTCACTGTGCAGTGTGGGAGGCACCACGGATAGGGTTCAAGTCCATCACAGGACCTCATGCAGACAAATGGGAGAAACAACCATTCAAACTTAGCCTGGTAAAAAGCGGCCACTTGTGTGTGCCGTAAACAACCAAACCTCACTGGGAAGTGAGAAGAACTGAGCCGAACGAGATGGCTGTGAATGAGAGCTGCAGGCTTTGTGAGACAAATTTAATTTAGTTTGGAAGCCTTGTCAACACGGACTGAATGTGTAGGTGGGCAACGGCCAGGCTAATTCAAACTCACAACAGAGGATCATTTAGTTACCAGTTAGCCTAGCATGTTTTTGCCCTTTGGGGGGAAAGCAGAGAACCCTGAGAAAATGCACACATTCACAGAGAGAGCATACAAATTCTACTTCGAAAGGTCAATAATAATAATAATAATAATAATAATAATAATGCATCAGTCTTTAATAGCATGTTTTATGACACTCAAAGACACTTTACACCGTTCATTCACAGAGACTGACAGAGGTGGGGCTGCCATACTGTGCCACCGGCCCCTCTGGCCACCATCAGTAGGCAAGGTGGGTGAAGTGTCTTTCCCAAGGTCACAGTGACCAAGATAGCTGGAACAGTGGATTGAACCAGCAACCCACCCATTACAGGACCACCCCACTAACTACCACAGCCACCCATAATATATATTAGGGGTGCAACAATACATGTACCCGTATTGAACCGTTCAATACAGAGCTTTAGGTTCAATACACACTTGTATCGAACAATACAGATTTTTGTTATTATTTTATCATCTTGTCTTCTGAAGATGCTCTGTGTTGAAGGATCAGTGGATCTGTGTTCGACTACTCCACCTAGGCTGCATTGTGGAGCACAGATCCACTGAGAAACTTGTTGTTTCAGCAACATTTAATTTAAAAACTGTACTTTTAAGGTTAAACAAATGTTCATAATTAATATAAATAAATTACAAGTTAAAAGGGGCATGGAAGTTTCTCTTTTTTGCATCGAAAAATATCGAACCGTGAGACTTAAGTATATCGAACCAAAGTAAATCGAGAATTTTCTGTATTGTTGCACC
>NW_013952854.1:323876-326634 GCF_001266775.1 Austrofundulus limnaeus | reverse complement strand
TGTGTCAAAAGTACAGGCATCAGGCTATACATCAGTTTTTAAATTGTGTTGATAGATCAAGTAAAACTGGAGTTATGATAAATCAATTACAGAACTTTTTCTTTTTAATTTTTGTCATATTTGAAGTGGAAAGGAGCATTGAGCGAAGGACCCAGAGAAATCTGTAGTCAGACTGCCTGGTGGCATTAATTGTATTAATCAAGTGCCAAAAAAATGAATAAAAATAATAAATTAAAGTTTTTCTGACATTTAATTGCAAACAATACGATTTTGCCCTTTCCTACACAGCAGTTAACACAGAGCCATCAGGCGTCTGTTAAGAGTTCTAACATCTAACTTTATATACAGTTTCAACATAGAGATCAGATCATGATGTCACTCCCAAGCCAAAAAAATGAAAAATAACAGTGATAAATTACAATAACAAGCGAAATTACTCCCAGAAGATCTTGTCCTGGTCATGAAACAGAACTGAGCACACCACTGACCTTTATTGCCAGAGGTTTACACGTTACTGTCTGTGCGCTGAGTTATTTTTGGAGGACAGCAAATTAGTTATACAAGCTATACACTGACTACTTTGCATTGTATGTCATATCTTCAGTGTTGTTCCATGGAAATGTATAATCAAATCTTTCCAAATATGTGAGGGGTGTAATCACTTTGTGAGATACTGTAATAACATCAATCATACCCATAAGTAGTGACCTTTCAAAGTAAGCCAAAGTAAGACAATACCATAGAGTAGTGGTGTAACAATACAGTGATCCACTTTGACATATTAATTAAATGAGTAATGATTCAAGTTCATCAAGGCAAAAAGAAAACTTTGATCACATCATCATCAGATGCCCAATATGAAATGATACATGCCCATCTTATAATCATTTAGTGTTAGATGGGCATATAACATTGCATCATATCTATTGCGGACTTTTGCATTGACTTGAAATGAAACCATATCATGACAGACTTTATGATATCGAGACACATTGTATTAGAATCCAAACAAGTCAATATTATAACATATCGTGCTAAAGCTGTTGATTTACTCCCCTACAACAGAGTGCTGCAACCTAAAAATATTTAACATCAAAAGCTGGCAGAACATTTACTCTGTTATGTGAGAATATTTACAATGTTGAGTCCTTTCTCAAACTTAGCTCGGCTGTATGATTTGACTCAAGCAGTCCTTGGACCCGGATCTATTGAGGAACTTTTGTAATAAAAATCACCTTTGAGTCAGACATGAAGAAGTAAAGCTGCACAAAGAGCAGCGGCTTTGTTCTACACGTGCTGCGACTATCTGCACTCAGGAGTTTAAAATATTTATTTCTGTAGTCAGTACACAGTGCTTGATGTTACAATGTTGTACTGTCATACTTTTTTTATAGAAACAACCCTTTTGCACTGTATTCCTTTTCCATGCTAAGCTGCTTTAATGTGTTTTGTTACCTGTGAAAAAGCCTGAGAAGTCCTATACTCTGACAGCAACATGATCACCCTGCACACTCGCTGCAAGTGAACTGGAGCTTTCCCATGATGTGAGGTCGACAAAAAAAAAAAAAAGAAAAAAGAAAACATTAACTTTCCCAAGGCAGAAAGATAAAAATAGTACTTTGTTTTATGTGAACGTGTGTGCATGTAGGACTTCAAAAACAGAACAGGAATTTTAAAAGGTTTACTCCCTCAGCACGGAAGCAACGCTCTCAGAATAATTTGCATCATAGCTGTTTGGTAATTGTAATGAAACAAATTAACTTTAAATCTGCCCTGTAAAATACCAGCTGGGTAAGTAAACCAACAGGTTTTTACTTTTTGGGCTTAGTGACACTGATGTTGGCACTGAACTCTTAGTGTCTTGCTTGGATTGCACTGAGTTCCAGTAGGAAACACTGTAAAATATCCATTGGTCCGGCTGCCAAATAACAAAAATAAAAAGGTTTCTTGTCATTTGCTCAGCTTAGACATGTTCATCTGAAGTTGCTGTGGAACTTTTACCATTTAACTGGAATAGGATTTTATAATTGGAATGTGGTGGATCAAGAAAGTTAGATTGATAAGTCACTGGAAACAACATCAAAGAAAACAAAACAAACAAAAGGTCAACGGACAAAGATGAGTTTTAAAACTAATACCATTGACTTTTAGATATTGGTTCATTATGAACAAAAAAGAAAAAACTAATTATTAGTTTGACATATTTGTTCTTTAATCAGATCCTCCAGATCCACCTGTCTTTTTCTTTTGAAGTTGTTTTAGAGATTTTCTCTGACTCCTCCCTGATAGGTAATGCCAAGAAAATGTGAATCAGTTCACCACGACACTTAATACACTTAGACATACTGTAAGAATGAAGAAATAAACCACGCAGGACTTACATAACTCTACTTCAAAACGTCACCTCCGTCAACTCTGTTTAAAATTGAGAATTCAACTCTTTTTTATCTCTGCCTTTATTTAGCATCTGATGTTTAAATTAAATTCATTTGTTGCGCATAGATGTAAAAATGTTTTTTTATGCTACTGTTTATAAAATGACCACAAATCATTTTTATTTAACTCACTTCTAAATCCAAAGTAGGGGGAAACATTTGTTAGGTTTTTTCCCCCTCCTTATTTTACAAAACAATGGGATAACCAGCACTTCAAAATATACTATTGTTTTAATAAGGGCAGAAAACAGGACGCGTTTCAGCTACAAGTCGTCAAATTGTTTCAGATCAGACAAAATCTATATACAGAGGTAAAAAAAAAA
>NW_013952854.1:321002-322946 GCF_001266775.1 Austrofundulus limnaeus | reverse complement strand
TATATATACTGTATATATAGAGTTCACGATACTTTGACCCTGATAACCCCACTGTTAGATGCTTTAAAGCCTTTCTTACATGTGCTGCTCTTCTACAGAGCATTTGCATGTAATGACCCTTCAAGACATTATAAAACTGATGGAGTAAATGCATTTGGTCTAACTCAGGGCTATTCAACTGGCGGCCCGCGAGTGACCAAAGTTCGGCCCGCCAATTGGTTCATTCATCTCTTAAGCCCAAACCCTCAGTTTTCTACTTTAATTACTCTAAGTTCTTTTAGTTAAACAAAGACATGTTTGGTATCTACAGAAACGTCAGAATCTTGGCTAGAAGCTGGTAAAAACAATTTCTATAAACACGCAAGATAGTTGAAGATAAAATGATGAAAGTGAAAATAAAATTGTTTTAAAATTTTGCAAGTCAGAGACGTCAAAATATTATTTGTGTCTAATAATAGGAGGCATGATGTGTTCTTATTTTTGATAATGTGTAATTATCACTACTTTTATAGGGTTGTGTATATTGTATTCATGATTAAATGCAGCAAAATAAACTAATTCAAAGGTAACAGATCTTTGTAATACTTGGTTTATTTACATAATAACTTTAATTGCTGGATGTTCGGCCCCTCAGCTGTTGACCGGCAGTAACTTTGGCCCCCGGAGCAATTTAGTTGAATAGCCCTGGTCACACTGATCAGGTCTCATCAGATGAGAGAAAACAGTCTTCATTTGTGACTCTTACCAGTGTGCATGGCCCAGCTCCTGAAGAGCGTGGCATCCCGGTCAATGCTCCAGCCATGACGAGCTGCATGTTTCCACGGGATTTGGAAGATGCACGCTGACTGTAAGGAGAGATAAAATACCATATTTCTAATTATTCTTAGGAACCAGCATAAGCTCAGGTGTGAATAAAAGATGAGAGGAAAGTGGATAGGAGTGTAAGGGTCTAACCTGGTCCAGCCAACTGACACCTGGGTACTTCCCAGACTGAATCTGCTCTTCCAGCCACGGCCTCAGCCTCTGCCTGCCTGGTTGCTGCATGCTGCAATCTGAAGCTCAGGTGTGCTAGAAAGGTGTTTGGTACGAAAGCGCCACTGGCTTCCCAGCAGCTTGAGTAGTGAGAGAGAAAAAAATTATGAGCTCAGATTAAATCAGAGACCACACTGGAACTCTCTTCCTCCTCTGCTGGAATCTTCCAATCACAGTGCATCATGTTGGTCCTGCTCCTCCTTCTGTTCACCTCCCAGGTGTTTTCTACTGACTGTTCAGTTGGCTCCTCCTCCTCCTACAGGAAACAGTCTAATCTAGTCTTGTCCTGTTATAGAACATGAATGTAGTTGTATGAGTTCAAGGCTGAAATGAAACCTCCTCAGTAGTTCTGTAATGATTATTTGCATTTTCCACATGCCTGAAAAGATAATTAAATACTGTGGCAACCATTAGGATTAGTTAAAATACAGTAAATGAAGCTGTAATACAATAATGGTGATTATTTAAAGATAATAAAAAGATATCAAAGCCTGTTATGATCAGCATGTGTTGCTGTCTGAATTCAGGTTTGAACCAGAATATGTTTTGTAGTTTTATTTACGAGCACCTGAGGTCAGTGTGGCAACCATCTCTGAATCTGTTATAAAAAAAAAACACAAGAGCAAACATGATATGTGACCTGCGTGACACAGGAGACAGCTATTCATGTTGCAACACAACCGTTTTGAATAAGAAGCCCAACAAGTCCTTTTAAAGCGATTTCAAGCTTGATGCAATCTCTTGTTTCAAACAAAGATGAGTTGGACTTTTTAACAAAAAGGAAGAAGTTATAATTGGGTGAATGCCTTTAGGCATTCAACCTATTGCTTTCGTTTTTCTCTAAATTGTACGTTTTTCGGCATCTAACTCGTCCCACAGTTTTTGTCCGATTCGTACAATTCATATATCAAA
>NW_013952854.1:316704-320328 GCF_001266775.1 Austrofundulus limnaeus | reverse complement strand
ACCTAATGCACTAGAAATTTAACACCTTTTCTGATTTTTCTGCGGGTTTTTCCTACTAATTTTACAGTTTTACTTCCATTTCACCATCTGGGTGCTACTTTCAACTTGAGTCTGCTACCTTTAGCTTTTAGCTTATGTTTTGCGCAACAGGCATTCACCCTTGCATTTTCGTAGGAAATGCAAATTCTCTAGTTGATTTTGACATTTCTACATAACTCAGCAAATGTCACCACGTCTGTTACAAAAACAGATCTTGAACTTACTGGTTAACGAAGCAGCTTCAGACTTATTACAGAGAAATACCAGTTCTTATTAGTGAACGCTCAAAAACACAATTGTCAAACACCAAAGTTTTTAAAAATATATACATTTAATTGTTTAAAATATACCACTTGGTTACATTTGTGCAAATTCAGACACTTCGGTATGAGAGCGTTTGAAATAAGCAGAAATTATGCACGATGAAAACAAATCACACATCAACTTTTTTTTAAAGAAAAAAACTTGTAAAAGAGACTGTTTGACTCTTCTGACAAACTTATCTTTACATCATTGAAGCTGCTTTGCCATTTTGTTTGTTGTGATAAGTAAAACATGCTAGGTGAGGGTTTCAAACATTTCTGTGGAAATGAGTCAACACCTCCTAGGAACAGCAATGAGGAAGTAGCAAGAGCTCCGTGTGACAGCTGAACGTTGTCGCTCGATTAAAGTCCATTCAAAGATCTATTATCCTTTCAAAAGCTCTGAACTGATGGATAAATGTGCTGTTTTCACTCTCCCAGTAAAAAGAGGTATTAATAAAATTAAATCCTACATGGACATGGAAAATTATGTGTAACTTTTGATGTGTTGCAGACAAACTGGACCTATGACTTACGTCTCCTTTTTAAGGTCTCAAAACAGATGTGTTTTGACTGATATTTGACATTGTATGGAAACTTTGAGATCCCTTCGCAATACAGCAAAAAAAATAATAATTATAATAATAATAAAAGAAAAAAAGAAAATAAATACAGGACTGTGCACACATTTAAAAAAAGACACACATCAGTCCACAACATTCTTTAGTGCAAATGTCTTACAACTGAGATGTCAATGCAAGTTTCATGCACATTTTCTCAAAGTTTTACCTTGAATCTAATATATAATGCGCACATACAGACTAAAATCCTCTGTTCCTAAAATATGAACAGGCTACAAAAATGCAAAAATTGGACCGCAGTTTCCTGATTTCGCAGTAAATCCAGAAACCAAACAAACTAAATACCGTGATAGTCGCTGATTACTTCTATAGTCTTGCCAGCAGACATCATTGGGAGAAAAGGCAGCAGAAGCCCAGGCTGACACTGTGCATTCTGGGTATTATTAATGAAACCTGGAGTGAAGGGGCTGAAGTTGGGCTGGGGGATCTTGTTGAACGTTTCTTCTGGATACTTCTTTAAAAGATGCTCGAAACTAGCATTTATCTTTTGTAAAAGCAGAGCATCAGGCTGCTCCACTTTAYTTGGAACTGGCTGGAAATCAGTTCTCTCGGGAAGAAAACTGGGGGAATTATTGGGMAAACAGCCGTAGAAGGGGTTTTCATGTTTGAAAGCTTTMTCGCAGCACATCTCAAACCCTTTAGGGCCAGTCTTCAGCTCRCCAGAGGTGGTTGTGTTGGTGTGACCGAAGGTAYCGTGTGAAGCTCTGTGAGGACATGYGTCACACCRCTGATGTGGCATTTCTGTTGGCACGAGAGATGAAGCATCTTGTTGTGCAGGAAGSAGATGAGCCTGTCGGTCAGGATTGTTCACCATGTCGCTCGTGTTAGGAGAGCACACACAGCCAGAAAACCTTTCAGTCTGCGATTGCACTTCCAAACTATCCGTCTTCCTCTGACCAGAACAGTTTGGTAAAAGCAGAGAATAGGTCTKATTGAAAATGTCGCTTGATCSAGAATTGTTTTTATTTTTCAGTTCCTGCGAGCAGCCGGACTCTTGATTAGCTACTAGAATTTCAGGAAAAAGTAGCTTCTTTGACCTGAAGAGAGACAAACACTTACTTTAAATACAATTCACACTGTARAGGAAATGCAYTTACAAATGTGTTTGTGCAGTCATACTAACATTTCTTCCTCTGTAAYACAGACAGATATTTCAATCGGTGGAATCATGGTTATCACCTGAAACAAAAAGCATTACATGATGAAATCATCCTGCAGAATGGAGCCATTTTTACACACAGTGAAACAAAACTGCTGGATTCATCTTTTGTGTTATGAAAACCCTGACAAATGTGATATGAAATGTTTATTTTAAGCCAAATAAAATAAAAGCATGCAAAAAACACAAAAAAATGTCATCAGAAGGTGTCTCACCCTTGGGTTTGTTATATGTGATATGGTCATCTTTGGTTCTAAATATAYGTCCCACCACTTTCTCTTCAACCTGAAATCAAATGAACACACCGTACGGGGTACAGGGGTTGCAGTTTTGAATAAAYCAAACCAGAGATGCAGAAACAATTCAAATGTGTTTAGCTTCATGTCTTACTTTACAARAGACCAGAACAGGAACGCGCTCAGGAGGACTGCAAAAACACTGAGACTAAGGATGAGAATCCAGACCTTAGAGTTGGAGTTGGGAGCTGTGAAGCAACAAGTACAGAGCGAGTTTCAGAAGCACCGTTGGTACAGATGACACACAGCAGAGAAATAAAACAAAAGTAAAGAAAAACTGGCCAACTGCAAACCAGCTTGAGTTGTTGTCAACTCTTCAACATCAACATTGTTCTTGCTTTTCAGGACTGTTCTACTACGTAACTTCAGATGAAAAGTTTAATTTAGGCAACCAAATTCTGATGTTTTGAAGAGTGATTCTGTAAAAAGGTTATGAAAAATGTATATTTTACCTGTTAAAGATCTCCTGTTCCTGATGAGCTTAAGGCTAGTCAGAGCAGGTCTAAGGTTGGGCATCGAGAAGTGAGTCTCAATTGGAATCGGGACTAACGTTACGATTCTCCCGGATTTTTCATTTATTTTTATTTAGAATTTTGATTCCGAGTTTTGATACTATAACCATCAAACACCAATCAAAAAAATAAATATGCAAGTGAGCTGCCAAACACCAACAAGGAGGAATCTGCAGGTAGTGTGTGCGCAAATGGACTGTGTGTGACAACGCAGAGCCGGCTCTTGGCATAGGCGAACTAGGCGGTCACCTAGAGCGCCATCTGCTGGAGGGGGCGCCAAACTGCAGAAGAAAAAAGTAATTATTTGTAATCCCTGGTAGTAACTCTGCTCAGCGCCCCTTTCATTTAGCTTTGTCTTAAAAAACTATAATGAAGTATTACAGGACAAATAAACTACTCTACCTATAAAACATCCCACCGCCAAAGCAGCAATCGCCCCCACCCTCTCTCTCATTTGATTGACGTTACACTGACTCGTCCTGCTCCGACACTCTGACAGGGGAGGGGTTAGTATTACCTCTTAGGTAGTGGCTAATGTTGACAAACTCAATAACAACAAGTCTGTATTTTGTTGTCCCATACATGTCATCCTCTTCGGACGTTTACCTGTATATAAAACCTCAAAAATCCGTAAATTTTGCAAATAATTCATACAACTCGCACCCATTTTGGGGG
>NW_013952854.1:314407-316150 GCF_001266775.1 Austrofundulus limnaeus | reverse complement strand
TGCGCTTCAACTCGCCTAGGGCTCCAAAATGGCTACAGCCAGCACTGTGACAATGATCTGAAGTGCAGCTTAACTTTCATAAAAGAACAAGATTATGGTGTTCAAAGGAAGGTGCATGACCGACATGATTAAATACAACTCAGGGTTCTGTGTTTGATGCGCTGTAAAATATGTCTAAACTTGAGGCAGCTAACAAGTTTTACTAACTAACATCAGTTCAGTAGCATAACCTGCAGCATCAGACAAAGGGTATGTGTCAATTAGGGGTGGGAATCTTTCACTCTCTCACGATTCGATTTGATGCTGATTTTGGGGTCACGATTCGATTCAAAATCGATTTTTCATTCAAAAATGATAATGTGAGCCCATTTGTTGTGTTCCCAAAGAGCAAATAAATTTTAATTTTGCAACCCTTGCACACCTCGCTCATGTCAAAATCTGACTCCGTCTGTCTGTCCATTTTCTGCTGCTTATCCGGGGTCGGGTCGCGGGGGCAGCAGCCTAAGCAGGGAGACCCACACTTCCCTCTCTCCAGCCACTTAGACCAGCTCCTCTGGGGGAAATCCCAAGGTGTTCCCAGGCCAGCCGAGAAACATAGTCCCTCCAGCGTGTCCTGGGTCTTCCTCTGGAACACCTCACCAGGGAGGTGCCAAGGAGGCATCCTAACCAGATGCCTGAGCCACCTCAACTGGCTCCTCTAGACGTGGAGGAGCAGCGGCTCTACTCTGAGTCCCTCCCCAATGACTGAGCTTCTCACCCTATCTCTAAGGGAGAGCCCAGACACCCTGCAGAGGAAACTTATTTCAACCGCTTGTATCCGTGATCTCGTTCTTTCGGTCACTACTCATTGAGTAGTCCTCAAAGTTCGTGACCATAGATGAGGGTAGGAACGTAGACCAATGACAGACCGGTACAGCGCCCACATCACTAAAGACGCAGCACCAATCCGCCTGTCGATCTCCCGCTCCATTCTTCCCTCATTCATGAACAAGACCCCGAGATAAACTCCTCCACTTGGGGCAGGACCTCCTCCCCAACCCGGAGGGGGCACGCTACCATTTTCAGACTCAAGACCATGGTCTGGGATTTGGAAGCACTGATCCTCATCCCGGCTGCTTCACACTCAGCTGCAAACCGCTCCAGTGATAGCAGGAGATCACGATCTGATGAAGCCAAAAGGACCACACCATCTGCAAAAACCAGAGATGTCATCCTAAGGTCACCAAAACAGATCCCCTCAACAACTTAGCTGCGCCTAGAAATACTGTCCAAAAGGTTATGAACAGAATCGGTGACAAGGGGCAACCTTGGTGGAGTCCAAATCTCACCAGAAATGAGTTTTTCAGTAAAAAACAAAATGAGCCCAATTCTCAACATTTAATGAAGACGGGATCAGTTGAATCTCTATTTCCTCCAGTTTTGTAGTTTCCTCTTTGTTTTGGTGCTTTCTGCACATTCATATGTTCCAGAAGCAGCTGTGTGATGGCGACAGGACGTACCACGTAGTTACAAAATGGAGGCTGACAGCCATTGGGTTAGCTTTGTTTGTTTTTTATTCATAAAAAAATTGATTTTGGGATATTTTAAATAGATTCTGAATCTTTGTAAATAAAAAGCGCGATTCTAATGTAAAATGAATTTTTGGTGCACCCCTAGTGTCAATGTGTTTTCAAGTTTTTAAAATGAAACGAAAACTCTCTTGTGAAAATTTATAACATATAATGAAATTCATAGGTTTAATAA
>NW_013952854.1:309145-312961 GCF_001266775.1 Austrofundulus limnaeus | reverse complement strand
GTGTGATGCCATCATGTCAATATGGACCAAAATCTCTGAGGAATGCTTCCAGCACCTTGTTGAATCTATGCCATGAAGAACTGAGGCAGTTCTGAAGGCAAAAGGGGGTCCAACCCGTTACTAGTGTGGTGTACCTAATAAAGTGGCCGGTGTGTATATTGTTTGTGAACTGACGTATCTGCTGTCGCTGTTACACCTGAATTTCCCCTCTGTGGGACAATAAAGGCTGTTTCTATTTTAATTATTTACTCTGCCTTTAAAATTAATGAATCGGGAATCAATGGGAACCGGAATCAGAACCGTTCAGATTTAAGCAATGCCCAACCCTAAGCAGGGCTAATACTAAAAATGTGGCAGATATTTTACAAACACTCTTTCATAAATCTATGGTGCCATTGATTTGGCATTACATCCATTTTCCTAAAGTTATTTGTAAATGTAAGTGGCAGCAGTGGCAGCAGCTAGCAGTAACACTTCCAGTGCAGCCTAGCACTCATCCGACAGGAATATCATTATATTTTAGCCAAAATACACAGGTAATGCAAAACTGACAACAGTGTAAATGTAAAGACACGCTATCAGATGTGCTGTGCACCATTAACTGGCACAAATTACAGGCCAACCACAATACTGAGCAATGTGTGTATGAAGTGAGAATTTCCATATCTTGAACATTAATGGATCCATACCTCCTCATTTGCATTGTAAAAATGATTTCAAAGTTTGTCGTGATCTGAGAATGCACTCTCACTGTTGTTTATTGCAGCAAAAGCAGTTTTGAATTGCAACATTTACACAGGAAAATAACCCACTTTGAACACTATGACTGTGAGGCTTCTGATAATTTGTTATCTAAAGATAAACGTTCATGTTTATCCGTTAAGAAAATGATTAAGCTCCTTTCAAGCATTGTAGCAACAATTTAAAAAAAAAAAAAACAAGTTCATCTCTGTTGATATTTTATCATTTAATTTGTGAACCTTTTAAAAAAGGACTAAACTGCGCAGTGGACCTGATAAATACTTACAGGTTTTATATGTCCACACCTTGCTGCTGTCACTGTACATCTTATTCCATTCTGTGAAGCTTCTCATGCTGATCATGTATACTGTATCTGAATCCAGGTCTTTACCATTTATTACATGGTACTGCAGGTCCCCATCCTTAGCTGGTTTGACAAGTGGAGATACCTGGTACAGGAAAATAAATGTTAAAAAATAAGAGAGAGAGAAAAAGATTGGTGAATTGGTCTAGTTTCAAACAAACCACCTCACCTGCTTCGTCTTGTCTCCTTGCTTATAAAAAGTCACTTCAGCAGTAATCCGAGGATTTAACCATTCTTTCATGTTTGTTTTCCACCTGACCTCCACGTTTCCATTGGATTCTTTCACTGAGACAATTGTTGGAGTGTTAGCTTTAACTGTAACAACAGAAGAAAGGAAAGTTAAACTTTAACCTGCTCTGAGAACATCTGAAAAAGCTGAAGATGTTTTGTAAAACTCAACATACAGCTCTCTGTGGTGTTCACAATTTTCACCTCCACCTCTTTGTTTCCTCTGCAGACCTTCACAGTATAAATTTCATTAAAAGTCAAAATTAATTTCTTAGAGCAGCAGCACTTATTGTTGCACTGCTGAAGAGGGCAGGAGTATCTGTGAAGAAAACTTTCTGTTACATCTTTAACATCAACACAATAAAACAAAACTTAAAACATGAGGAAAATGTTAAAAAAAAAAAACCAACTCACTTTTCATCAAATTCATCCTGGATGGTTAATTTGTACTCAGAACAGTTTTTCACCTCAAATTGGCAAAACATGCTTTCTATGTCATGGTTACAGTCAAGATTTAGGTTTACATCACCTCCTGTACAAAACAGAAATTACAGAAAAACATTATCTATTACTCCTCTATAGATGAGTTATATAAAAACATCCAAATATAGTTACCAAAGACGAGATGCGCGTTCACGCAGAGTCCATAAAGAAGGAGCGCGAGGAAAGCCATTCTTCCTGTCTCCTGCTCCTTTAAAAAACTAAAATTCCCGTAAAATTATATCATTTCCTTATTTTACCATAGCACATTTTGTCATTTGAATGACCAAAACTTAGTTTTGATAATCCGCCTCAGCAGCTGCTAACAGCTGGAGTGAGAAAGCGCTTCGACCTGCGAAGCCTACTTCTTCTTCCTGTTTGTTTTTCTGGATGTTTTGTGCCACTCCTCCTTCTCCTCCTCCTCCTCTTCCTTCTCCTCCTCCTCCTCCTCCTCCTCTTCCCGTTTCCCGTAAAAGTGCAGACAGGAAACGTCCTTTGTACGTTAGTAAACGTAAAAAAAAAATCGTTTATTTTTGGGTAAAGAAAAGAAAACATAAAAGAAAGAAAAGGAACCGACTAGAGTCAATACAAAGCAGCTTGAGCAGTGAGGAAAAATATATTTATGAGCTTATATTAAATTAAAGATCCCTTCCTGCTCTGTTGATCCAGTCATATTGCATCATGGCGTCAACTTGGTCCTGTTTACCTCCCAGGTGTTTCCTGGTTCAGTCGGGCTTTTGTTTAAAATTGAAAATAAAACTTAAATCTCCAGTCCCTCTGAATAAAGTCAACAAACTCACGTCCTTAGTAAAGAGATACAGGTACTCCAGAGGTAATACTTAATGCATAAATATATCTTTAAATATAAGTGATTAGAATTAAATATAAAAATCTGACATCACAGCGGCACAGTTGGTGGTTTTAATCCCAGCCTGGGATATTCTGGCTGGTGTTTACACACTCTGTGTGCATGAGTAGGTCTTCTGTAGTTTTTCTCCCACAGACCAAAAATATCTTAGCTTCACTCGTACACTCTCAAATAAATGACTGTTTGTTTATATTAGTTTTAAACAAAAACGTACAAGTCTATGACTTATAAGTGTCTGAGAGCAGCTTTAAAGTATGGTTTAGGAACCTATTATTCTGCACTATAAATTATAATGAACAGGATAAATGTATGTATTTCACTGTTGAGCCACTGATCAATTAACGGACTAATTTCATAAATCTGGTTGATTTGTGGATGTATTTTCCAAAAGGCCCATGGGAACTGGACAATAAAACTTTATAGAAACTAATACAGCAGGGAAAAAAAGCAACTAAAGGAACAGTTTGTTATTGTGCTTTTTATAGTATTTCTATTTCCAAGTTTGAGTATTTATAATGATCTGTTTTTGTTCACAAAAGTTTGCATCAACAGTAATACAAAATTGATTTTTTTAAACATACAGAAGAAGTGGTGGCTTTAAACAAAAAAAAAAACGCATTACTCGTGAATGTCTTTATTTAATGTATCCCTTTGATTTAAAGATGTACATTTGATGTTTTTAGAGGATACGACAAACACAGCAGCCCTAGGTGTTAATTAATTGTGATGAAGACATGTTTCCCTCACACTTAAAATAATTGGACTCTCCCACATTTACCATAAAATATTAGTTTACGCAGCACTGTTTCTATTGTTTTGCAAACAAATCCATTCCACTCGATTTATAGGGGAATAGTCATACCAAATGTTTACAAAGGTAAAAGTAGATGTTTAACAACCCAAAATGCGAAAACCGTGTTTACTTAATTTACATTTTCTAGGGCAGGACCCCTAGACTAGACCCCTGCCAGATGCACACATTATGCTTCTCCTTAAATCCCCTATAATGTAAGGACTATTTAAGGCATTATGTGTAAAGAAACAGAACACAATAAAACTGGACTGTTGTAGAGTTCCAAATTGTTTCTGTTTAATTTGATTTGATTTGATTTATTTATTTAACAGGAAAAGATTA
>NW_013952854.1:300903-303055 GCF_001266775.1 Austrofundulus limnaeus | reverse complement strand
CATTTAGATATTTGATGAAATATGTATTAATACTGTAACGACTGCGCATCGACTCAAGCACCAGACGGTTTGCACTCACCAGCGTTCTTTTATTT
The DNA here is from genome assembly GCF_001266775.1 of Austrofundulus limnaeus. Classification (NCBI taxonomy): domain Eukaryota; kingdom Metazoa; phylum Chordata; class Actinopteri; order Cyprinodontiformes; family Rivulidae; genus Austrofundulus; species Austrofundulus limnaeus. The sequence goes on along the minus strand of NW_013952854.1, from coordinate 302,960 downwards.
ATTTTTGTAGGGAACAGGTCTACAAACTCCGAGCAGTCTCGGCCGTGGCTTACATCCAAAATCACCGAAACTCACGCTCTCTTTTTTTTCATTTCAACTCTCGCGCGCACACACACAAGGTAAAACCACACCCCTAACAACACCCAACAGCCCCTGCAGAAACACCAAAAACACATCAACTCAAAGAACCAGCACAGCATAACCAGAAACATTTAACATGTAACAATAACTCCTTTAAGGATCATTACAGTATAATGGCATGAAGATAGATATTTGAAACAGAAGATGTCAGMTTGGATCTAATTTTTGAATAAACGTATAATTTCTGTTTCAACTTAGTGGTTATCTTGTACAAGATCACGATATGTCAAATGAGAATCCAAAGTAATTCCAAGGTATTTGTAGGTAGTGACAATATCAAGAGGTTTGTTTAAAAAGTGAGTTGATTTGTTATATTGAAATGTCTCCTAGGTGAGGAAAAATACATGCACACAGTTTTTTTTAACATTAATTGACAAAAGATTATCTTGAAGCCAACCATGAAATGTCTGAAGACTAACTATTAATAGATTCAATATTGAAATCAGACAAAAAAAGAACAGTATCATCAGCATACATTAAAATATTTGAATACTTCAATTTTTTGGAAGGTCATTTACAGTATGTATAATAGGAAAAGCAATGGGCCCAGTATGCTACCCTGCGGAACTCCCACGGAACAGGGCAGAGACCCGGACACAGAGCTTCCATGTTTCACAACCTGACACCTATCAGTCAAATAGGAAAACATTTGTATTGCAGATGATGAAAGTTGAAAAGAAATCAACTTTTGTAAGAGAGTATAATGATCAACTGTGTCAAACGCTTTATGAAAATCAAAATATACAGCACCAGTTACTTGACCTTTGTTCAAAGCAGCACATATTTTTTCAGTGAATAAAATTAATGCAGACATGGTTGACCTTGACGTGCGGAAACCATGTTGGCTTTTGCTTAGCTTATTATTAGCTTCTAGATGCTGAAGTAGTTGATTAAATAATGTTTTTTCAAGTAACTTAAAAAAAATAGGAAGAACAGAAATTGGTCGATAGTTTGAAACTTCTGTTGGATCACCAGATTTAAAAATGGGAGTAATCTGAGCAAACTTCCAGGCATCAGGGAAAATAGACTGCACAATACATAAATTAAGCAAATGATGAAACAATGGTAAAAAAGTGTTGGCATGCATTGTGGTGGAACTAATACTTTTATGTTTAAGCTAGTTATTCATGACATCCTTTAATGATCTAGGTTTTCATGACATGCTGTTCATCTGCAGATAGAATGATTAAAGTCAGAACAAGATCTGCTAACAACAGTCATTCTTAGATATCACTTGTGTTTATCTTTGTGTTTTCCATTGACCTTGTATCAAATCTTGCTAAGATGACAGAATGGTGTTTGTTAATATATATATGAGGCCTCTCGAGAAACAGTGGACACAGGAGTGTGGAGAGACAGTGACAGAGAGAAGCAGAGGCACAGAGACAGGGCAGGTTGTTCTCTGTGTTTCCTGTTGTTGCAATAAAACTCAGCTGATCTTCTCACGGAGTACCTTCATTCTTGGACCACATATTTCTGTCTTTGTTAAATAAATATTACCATAACACATTTTCAAGAAATCCATATTTATCTTATATTTGTCAAATGCATGTGAGCCATTTAGAGATTGGAGTGTATTCAAAACATCACTCTGTGAAATTTCAGAAAATGAAAMTTGCTTTGAAGTGTCAGGATATTTAAATATCTTTAAACTATTAGCTTGTCCCGGTAATGATGTCCTTACTGAAGAAATAAAATATTCATTAAATAAGTTAGCAATTTTTTCATGATCAGAAACAAGAAGTCCATTTACTGAGATTTGTGAATTGTTATTAAATGTTTTATTGTTACTTTCACCTGTCACTGACTTAATCGTTTCCCATAATATCTTACTGGCTGAAATAATTAGATTTTTAAAATATTGTTGTTTGGCTTTGCGTAATTCAGCAACACATTTATTTTGGTAACTGTTTAAA
>NW_013952854.1:297647-300778 GCF_001266775.1 Austrofundulus limnaeus | reverse complement strand
ACCCTCATTCCAGTTAGTATTCTCAATCTCAGCATGAAACATGGGTAACTTTGATTTTGGAATCMTTTTAATGAAATTATGCACATGATCTATGGACATCAAATTGTCAGTAAAATTATTAGTAAAATAACAAACTGAACTAAAATCTTAACTATCTTATTGCCATAGTTTTAAAATTGCCATCTTACAACAACAGCAACCTAGAATTACTAAAATTCTGTTCTGGATTTTAGTTTTGGTGTGCCATGCTTAGATGTTAAATTTCCCACTCCCCTTAAAAACATTCTGGAGGTTGCCACTGGCCCCTGTAGCAGGAAATAGTCTTTTTTCATATGGGCGGGGCTAAAGTCAAACATCTTCAATTGTTTTGTAATAATAATTATTTGCATTTTTGACATGCCTGGAAAAAAGAAGAAATCAAATACTGTGGCAACAGTTAGTTGAAAATACACTAAGTGAATCTGTAATACAGTAATGATGATTATTTAAAGATAGTAATACAAACTGTGATCCACATGTGTTGCGTAAAAGCTTTTACCAAAACATGTTTTGAAGTTTTATGAGAACCTGAACCGGTGCGGCAACCATCACTGCTTCTGGTAAATAAAATAAAAAAACACAAGACGGAAGCAGAGCAAACATGATAATGTGACCTGCGTGACACAGGAGACAGCTATATGTGTTGCAAAAAAACAAAACAAAAAAAATGTTTTGAATAAGAAGCCCAACAAGTATTAAAGCTGTCTCAAGTTTGCGGTGATCTCTTGTTTCAAACAAAGATGAGTTGGGCTTTTTAACAAGAAGGAAGCTAATATAACTGATGACATTTCTACATAACTCAAATGTCACCACATCTTGTTACAAAAAATAATCTTGCTAAACTACAAGCAGACACTGTGTAGAAAATCGATGTCGTTGTTGTTCAAAAGCCCTCCTTCTGTTCTCTGATTGGCCCAGATGAAATTCTCCCGGAGAAATCCTTGTTTATGGGAGAAATCCCAGATGGTTTGATCCGCACCAGAGTTGGCATGAGTGTATTCACCTGCAGAAAAGGTCCGGACCAACGCTGGAAAGGAACTCTGGTCCATTTAAAGCGGACCAAATGATCAGGTGTGAATACGACCTGGAATTGAGCAGAACTGCGTAGGAAGGTAAGGGCCAGTTGTTTGAAACTTGATAGTTCCTGCCGCCCGCCAGTCTGGTGGCGCTGTTGGGGAGGTGCGGGGGAGGGGTGCTCTGTGGGGCAGGAGCTCGGCTGGGGACTGAGCTCCAGAGAGGAGCTTTGGATAAAGGTGGCGCTTTATACTATGACCAAACATTTTGCTCCTCTGAATGGCTACCACATGAGATTCAAGGATTTCTCACAGCATGAATGAGTCAAAGCAACACTCTGAATATGCTTTTGATGAGGGAATGACATTGTAACATGATATGAAGCTCAAAAACGTTGATCTTGAACTTACTGGTTAATGAAGCAGCTTCAGACTCATTAAACAGAAATCCAGCTTTTGAATACCAGTTCTTGAATGTTGAAAAACACAATTATCAAACACAAGTTTTTTTATTTAATTGTTTAATATTTAACAGCAATTACTCTTTTGAAAAAGTCCTTGTTGATACCCACAGTCAGTACAAAACAAATTCAGACACTTATGTATCAGAGCGTTTTGGAGTAAGTGAGACTTATGCATGATGAAAACAAAGCACACATCACCTTTAGTTGGTTCCACAAGAGAGGAGCTTGATCACTGCAAGCTCTGCCTCCCATTCTACCTTACCACAAGTAAACCTGCAACGAATCAATGGTAAAAATTAACAGAGGTGTTTTTTTTTTCGTTTTATTTTATTTTAAGTTTTTTTACGAGTCAAATAAAGTCTCTTTTACAACAGTTTTTTTTTTACTTTTTTTTATTCTACTTTTACAACCAGTCTTAAGACTTTACTTTTTGATAAATCCTATAGTTGGGCTTGGTTTCCTGAGTTATCCCTTAGTTATGCTGCCATAGGTTTAGACTGCTGGAGGACAAACTAATCACATCTCATCACTCTGCTGCTGTCTTTGGTCACTCTCTGTTTGTTGTAATTATTTTTTATCATTTTTAACCCCCATAAATAAATAAATAAATAAATAACAGCAAGAAGATCCTGGGTTTAAATTCTGTTTTGGTGAGGAGTGTTCTCTTTGTGCTTGTGTGGGTTTCATCCCACAGACTAAAAACATACTGTATATGTTAGGCTGCCTTCAGGCCTCCTTTGTTAAAGGGATTTGGGATTTGCCTGGTTTAATAGAGATTAATAAATAAATGTGTAGTTTACAATAAAAAATGTTAATGTATCACACAACACAGAAATTAATCTCACTGCCTAGAACTCAACATTACAATACAATCCTACAGCTATATTTTTTGACATAACATTCTTATTTTTTGTCCAAACAATGCAAAATTGGTTTCAAACTGTCACCCTTTAAAATAATGATACAAATTGCAAAAGTCAGCAGCAATAAATATTGTTTACAAATATTACAAGACTATGAACATTGGTAAAACTAAAACACATTTGGTTTAAATGTGGTTGAAGCTGAGTGTAATTCCCACAAGTGATGCCATCACTTGTGGTTGAAGCTGAGCGTAATTCCCACCACAAGTGATGGCATCACTTGTGGTTGAAGCTGAGCGTAATTCCCACCACAAGTGATGCCATCACATGAGGCCTTTGTTTTGACACTTTAAAATGTCCAGGGGTCGGATTTATAAAACTGGCGTACGCACAATTTGAGCCCAGAAACTTGCGTACGCCACTTTTTACGCCAAGGTTGTGATTTATAAAATCCAAACTTGACGTGAAAATGTGCGGTGCCTCACCCAGCTCTGACCCATGCGTACGCTCTATTTGGAGACGGGAAACTGTGACACAGATGGTGAAGTGAGGAATTAGAGCCACACTTTGTAATGATCACTGTCAGATATTTAATTTACCTTCAGAATCAGACCTAGATTTTTATTCAACTTTATCATCAGCTTTCTTAACAGAAATACAGTGGTTTGCAAAAGTATTCATACCCCTTGAACTTTTCCATATTTTGTCACATTACAACCACAAACATAAATACATTTCACTGGAATTTAATG
>NW_013952854.1:294253-295709 GCF_001266775.1 Austrofundulus limnaeus | reverse complement strand
GGGAAAATCTGTGTCAATTACAGACAATCTGTTTACGTGAGCAGCTGTCAGCACCTGTCAACCTCCAGACTCACGACGGAGCATGTTTGAACCAATCACTTTTGTTGGCATTGATCAGCTGACTGATTTAAATACATCTTAACATTCATGAGGTACTTTGCATTGACTGTTTATGGTTGAGTGTGGGCGTGAAGAGGGTAGAACCTGAGGCGGGACCTCGTGCACAAACTCTGACATGCGGCTGTGATTTATAAATGAAAGGTGCGCAGAAACGTGCGTACGTACGGTTTTATAAATCTGAATTTTTTTGGTGTACGCCATTTCCACCTTTTGGCCGTACGTACACTTTTAGTATGGTTTCCACGCAATCCTTTATAAATGAGACCCCAGGTTATCCCTATATTAAATATTGCCCTGAGAACTACACAGTTGCTCAAGTTATTTGCATGTGATGTTCCAAGTGAGGCACGTCACCGTGAGAAAAGAGGATATCCTGTTTTGTTTTGTTTGGAGAAGCATTCTTCCGTGCAGACAATAGGCAGAAAACAGCCTCCTGCTGCTTTTTTATGACACGCAGTATGCGTTCTGTGTGGGTCTTGACAGGAAAAAAGTGACACTTGGTTCTGAACACAACCTGCACATGTACAGGACTCCTGCAATGCAGGAATAAAAACAAGTTAAGAAAAGAAAAAAAAAAGGAAATGATAATGGCAGACGAGAACCTTTTTAGGCAAAGTGGGTTTGTCCGAATCCCACCTGGATGGGGGGCAGATGACACCTGGAGTGAAGGGGCTGCGTTTGGCCTCTAAAATGACCTGTCTTTTTCGGTTCAGAATAGTTTGGTAAAGGCAGAGAAAAGTTGTGTTTGAACATGCGACCTGGCATAAAAGTTGTAGAGATCAGGATTTTCGTCTTTGGCTCAGCTTTGATCTCGCTGAGTTCATTTGTCTGAAAACAGCTAAACTGAGAAAACTGCACTGGAAGTTAAAAGTAGCTTTAAGCGAAGTTATTACACACTGATACTGAGACGAGACAACCACAGTAATTTCTAAGAGCTCTCAGAGAAACGGCAGGACAATCTTAAGCCAACATCACCTGGAGACAGTGCGCGTCCGTAGCTCCAGCCTGTCTGAATCTGTTTCTGTAGTGAAAAGCTATTATACTCATTCAGACAACGCCCAGAGCTCTGCTCTGTTACTTTTCAAGGACAAGCTGCTGGGCTCTACATCACCTGATTTATGGTTTTTATCTAACTGGGATGGAATGCTTTTACGATTCCTCCCGACGCCTGTCTAAACCACAACCTGCAAAACATTAACAAATAGTTTATGAGAATGATTAATACTGATTACAAAATCAATATAATATTCATACTATTCTGCAATTGACTGAAGCTGTTTCCACCATCTCTGTGACAGAGCTTTGGGTTTTAAACAGACACCTTATGCCTTCTTAC
>NW_013952854.1:291807-293698 GCF_001266775.1 Austrofundulus limnaeus | reverse complement strand
ATTACAAGTTAAAAGGGGCATGGGAATTTATCTTTTTTTGTATCAAAAAAAATATCGAACCATGAGACTAAAGTATCGAACTGAACCGAACCGAACCGTGAATTTCTTGTTTCGTTGCACCCCTAATAAATATATAGTTGCAAGATATCTCATGAACTGATGGCAGGATCATAATGAAACTCTCAGGAAATTATAATTGAACTTGTATGTTGAACTGATTAACTTTTGGGGTCAATCCCACTTACGATAACCATAAAATGAGGGACTATACATAAAAACTACAAAGATGGCCGCCACTCTGCCAGTCGGATGGTGCGTTCCATTTACGTTGTATTCCCGTAAATGGTAGTGATGTCATTTCCCAACAAACAATATGAAACTGAATTCCAGTTAGCCGACAAGCAATTGTATTGCTGCCGCTAACCTAGATACAACACTGCTACAACATAAACAATGACAAAAGGAGAGCATTACAACGCACGTCACACAAATAAACATTGATTTTATTACGAACAGCATTGCACATAAAACACACTACTTGTGCGAGTGATTAAACATGCACAAAAAATTAAGATAGATAAGAGTAAAATTTACAGACTTAACTTTCTAAAGCTGCGAGTAGCTGCCATCTTGAAACCAAAACTGGGGGCAGTTTAATTTCTTCCACTATACCAGTGGAATATTACCACTGGAGAGGGTGTTCCAGTTTAAATCTACCAATGGGAACAGGCAGTGGCGTCACTAGACTTATTTTACGGGGGCTGGAGCCCCCCTAAAATATTTTAAAGCCCTAAATTACTTTGGTGTAAAAATTTTTTTTACAAAAATTCAATATGATGTTGTCAGAAAAAATAACCATTTAATATTTCATTATTAACTAAAATATATGATCATAAATCTGTCAGTATCCCTTTAATTCACAGTGTAAGGTAGAGATCCTCTTTGCCACGTTGTTATCCAATCCATTCCACTTGTTCATATAGAGTACTCCCACACCACATGAAATCCAGTCCACATTTTTCCTGCAACCTTAATAGCAACATGCTAGCAAGTTTACACACAGAGCCAGCTAAGTGCAGCATGAAGGCTCAGTGCGCAAACCAGGAGAATGCTCAGTGAAGTGGATATATGAATTTTTTTTTTTTTCAAAAAAGCAAGTATTAATCATCACTGCTGGTAGTAACCATTAACATAAAGAGTAGATAGACGAATCGATAATGCTGCTGTCGAGCCGTGGGGCCGCCATCTTGGGAAAGTCATTTGCTCAATAAAGCATCAGCCTGTTTAATCAATCATAACTCGCTGAAAACTAAACTGTTTTACACACTTTTTTTTTGCTGGAAACCCTAAACCTACAGCTATCAAAGCTACATGTATAAGAAGAATACATAGTTCAACTTATTTAAATATTCTTAGTAGGGTTAACTGTAATACACTATTCAAATATATTATAAAAAGCATGATGATGAAATAACGATTATACAATATGAATAAAATAAGCATAAATTCATTTATGTTGTATGCAAATATGATGATAATATTTCAAAATTTTGACGCATATCTGTTGATAATGAACCAAAGCTGCAGAAATTATTAGTAAGCTTCTTTGAAATTTATTCCAGTCAGATGTTCTGTTTGTGTTGGGGATGAGACATCAGAGATGGGGTGAAAGAATTAAAGTCTGTGACACCTGTGGAAAGTTTACTGGAGAATGTTATAACATCTCTTATTTGTACAGAAGCATTCTTGTGTCAGTCAATCTAAATCAGTGTGGAACAGGGGTGTCACTAGGTTTTAAGGAGGGCTTAGCCCCCAGGAGACGCACAGAATTTTTGTATATTCAATTTGTATTGTGTGTGTGTGTGTGTGTGTGTGTGTGTGTGTGTGTGTG
>NW_013952854.1:283288-290385 GCF_001266775.1 Austrofundulus limnaeus | reverse complement strand
ACACACACACACACACACACACACACACACACACACACACACACACACACACACACACACACACATAATATACAAAAATTCTGTGTGTCTCCTGGGGGCTAAGCCCCCCTTGTCCTTAAAACCTAGTGACACCCCTGGGAACAGGGAAATTACCACTTCCCAGGACTAGTGGAATGCACCAAGAGATACATGGGTGTTACTTAAATCTATTTATAACATCCTGCGAAGATTTATCACCTTCTAGAATTTCAGGGGGAAATTGTTGCAGATCATCTTCGATTGCAGCACCCAATAGCTTTGACCTGAATAGAGACAAACCCCGACTTAAAATACAAACAAACTCACACTGTAGAGGAAATGTATTTGTTCAGTCATACTAACAGTTCTTCCCCTGTAAAAAAGACAGATATTTTGGTTTGTGGAATCATGGTTATCTGAAAGAAAAAAAATTACATCATGAAATCCTGCTGAATGGAGATATTTTTACACAAAATTGCTGTTCTGCATTTGTGTTTTGAAAATCCTAACATATGTGACATAAAATGCTTATTTTAAACCAATAGAAATAAAAGCATGAAAAAAAACACCAACAATTTCCATCAGAAAGTGTCTCACCCTTGGGTTTGTTATGTGTGATATGGTCATCTTTGATTTTGAATAAATGTCCCACCACTTTCTCTTCGACCTGAAATCAAATGAACACATCGTACGGAGGTTGCAGTTTTGAATAAATAAAACCAGAGATGCATGTGTAGAGAAACAAATGGGATTTAGCTTCATGTCTTACCAGAACAGGAACACACTCAGGAGGACTGCAAAAACACTGAGGCAAAGGATGAGGACCCAGACCTTAGAGTTGGGAGCTGTGAAGCAACAAGTACAGAGTGAGTTTCAGAAGCACCGTTGGTACAGATGACACACAGCAGAGAAATAAAACAAAAGTAAAGAAAAACTGGCCAACTGCAAAGCAGCTCCAGTTGTTGTCAACTCTTCAACAGCAACATTGTTCTTGCTTTTCAGGACTGTTCTACACTAGTTTTGTTTTGATTGGCATTTTTTTAAACAGATTGAAAATATTCAGATTAAAGAATCCAAATGTATCGTTTACATGGGCACAAAATTAACTAATTCGATAATGACGTGTCTTTACATGCACCAGGCTTTTATTCAGTAAAGAAGTACTGACAAGCAAAGAGTTAAAAAAAATTTTAAGTGTTGCAGCTAAATTTTAAAATTTACATTTTTTGGGGGTGGGGGGGGGGGGGGGGGGGGGGGCAGGTATTGTGTATTTTCCAGGCACATAGTTCAATTCTATACCACAATAAAGTAACTATATTACCTTCAGACGTTATGAAAATGCTGTATATATCAAGAATAAATCTGACTTTGCATCATAGCAAAAAAAAGCTAAAAGCTTTGAAATTGGTATCTGTCTCTTTTAGACCCTCCTACCATTTCCGACACTCCCACTTCAGCATGTCACCACAGCAATGCTTCATGCAAGGCATAAAGGGCCTTCTTGTCTTCACCGAGGAAATGAAGGCATTTTTTTTTTCATCCAAAAAGGACTGGATGTGCAGTTTTACCAGGTGTTTGCTAATAGTTCCTGCCGCCCACTAGTCTGGTGGAGCTGTGGGGGAGGGTTGCAGCAGTTTATGCAAACACCGTTTTTTGGTGCCATGAATTTGCATTACGTTTTAAACCCACAATCTTACAGTTGTAAATGCAAATAGCAGTAGTGGAAGCTAGCAGTAACACTTCCAGTGCAGCCTAGAACTCATCCGACAGGAATATCATAATATTTTAGCCAAAATACACAGGTAATGCAAAACTGACAAGAACATAAAAAGTCACAAAAAAAACTTTTATTTGAATCAATGGTCAGAAAATCTCTAAGACACCTCAAACCAGTCTTCAACTCAACAATTTGATTTCTCCACGGGTCGTTCAAAGAGCAATATGTGACAGGTTAGACATTAATAGTTCATTACCATTACTCAGAAACCTACTTTTAAAGCCACCATCTGTGGTAAATTTGTGTTGCAAAGCATGTGGATTTAAAGAGAGGTGCAGTACAATGTGCAGCACACAACAAAACACACTGGATTTGTAGATTTAGAGTAAATTGCTGCACTTTGTTGATATTTATTTCTTCCTCCATTTCTTTCATTGGCATTCTTTCTTGTTTTAACAGATAACAGGTCTAACCAGCACTCAGCAGTCATTTTAAGACACATTTTTAAGTGTCATCTGAGAATGCACTGACATTGTCAGTTACAGCAAAAGGAATTTAAAACTGCAACTCTGACAAAAGGAAGAAAATCCACTTTCAACACTGATTGTGAGGCTTTTGAAAGTTCCAGACCTAAAGATAATCTTTAACGTTTGTCCATTTTATAATCAATTTTAGCTCTTTTCAAGTTTTGTAGCAAAAATGTTTTAACAAGAAGTTCATCTCTGTGTTGATAATGTGTAATTTGATTTGTGAACCTTCAATGAAGTCTAAATTTCAAAGTGGACCTGATGAATACTTACTGGTTTTAAATGCCAACACGTTGCTGTCACTGTATATTTTATTCCATTTTGTGAAACTTCTCACTCTGATCATGTATGTTGCATCTGAATCCAGATTTTTATTTATTACATGGTATTGCAGTGCCTCATATGTAGCTGGCATGACATTTTTGGATACCTGGTACAACAAAAATAAACAAAAGATACACACACACACAGAAAGAGAGCGAGATGTGACCTTATCTGTTCGCAGATTGATTTAATCAAATCTGTGGTCTAGTTTCAAACAAACCACCTCACCTGGTTCGTCTTGTCTCCTTGCTTATAAACAGTCACTTCAGCAGTAATCCAAGTATTGAACCATTCTTTCATGTTTGTTTTCCACCTGACCTCCACGTTTCCATTGGATTCTTTCACTGAGACAATTGTTGGAGTGTTAGCTTTAACTGTAACAACAGAAGAAAGGAAAGTTAAACTTTAACCTGCTCTGAGAACATCTGAAAAATCTGAAGATGTTTTATAAAACTCAACATACAGCTCTCCGTGATGTTGATAATTTTCACAACTTCGTTGTTTCCTCTGCAGACCTTCACAGTAAAAGTGTCATCAAAAGTAAAAATTAATTTCTTAGAGCAGCAGCACTTATTGTTGCACTGCTGAAGAGGGCAGGAGTATTTCCTGTGGAGAAGAAAACTTTCTGTTAGATCTTTAACATAAACAAAATAAAAAAAAGCTTAAAACATGAAAATGTTAAATAAAACCAACTCACTTTTGGTCAAAGTCATCCTGGATGGTTAAATTGTATTCAAAACAGTTCGCCTCAAATTGGCAAATAATGTTTTCCATGTCATTGTTACAGTCAAGATTTAGTTTTACATCACCTCCTGTACAAAGCAAACATTACAGAAAAGTATTAATTCATAATTTTCCACTTTGTATAGAAGTTATTTAAAAATTATTAATATTACCTAATACGAGATGCACAGTCACACAGAGTCCAAAAGGAAGCAGCTGGAGGAAAGTCATTCTTCTGTCTCCTGCTTGTTCTAAAATATCATTTTTTCAATTTAGCATTGCATATAAGGTCATTTAAATGACAAAACATATTTTTACAATCCACCTTAACAGATGCTAACAGCTGGAGTATGAAAGCGCTTTGAACTGCACACTTTCCCTTTCTGATTGTTTTCCTGGATGTTTTGCGTCACGGCGTAGGTGGAAGTTCATCCGTCCTCTTCTCCTGTTTCCCATCAAAGAGCAGAGAAGAGACGTATCTGAATCAAAAAGATTTTTTTTTTCAGGCTAAAATAAATAAAGCAATTGAAACCGACAGGCGTTGAGATAAAGCAGCTTGAGCAGTGAGAGAAATTTTATAAGAGCTCAGACTAAATCAGGGAACTTTCTTCTTGCTCTGCTGGAATCGTCCAATCACAGTGCATCATGTCAAGTTGGTCCTGCTCCTGCTGTTTACCTCCCGGGTGTTTTGGCTCCTCCTGTTACAGGAAATATCTAAACTGTACTGTAATTCTTTTTACTTCCTACTGCCTGTCTTTGCTCCAGTCCCTCCCTCTCTCACCTGTTCCTTGTGTTTCTCTCCCAGGTGTTTTTTGTTTTTGCTCATTAGTTTGCCTTTATATTATGTTCTCTGTCCTTATTCTGTGTCAAACCTTTGTTGTTGTTTTCATGTTCTCCATAGTTAGTGTTAGTTTCTTGTGATGATCCTAGATCAGGGGTGGGCAATCATGGTCCTGGAGGGCCGCAGCCCGCATGTTTTACATTTTTCCCTGCTCCAACACACCTGATTCAGTCACTGAACTACCTCTTCCATGTTCTGCAGTATGGAGGACCGACACTGCCATAATTAGAAATAAAAGCTGAAATAGATAAATGAACCATTTAAAATGAACAAAATATATTAAAAAGGAGAACTTTACTTCATGTTTTATAATGTAATTGACCTTCATATTTATTTTTCCAGCTTAGTTCCAATAAATTATATATTTTAACACAATTGAAATTTTAATGTTTATAATATATATATTACAGTTTTCCTTTTACTTGTACATGCATTTGTGTCTCTTGAGTTCTTAAACTGAATTATTTTTATAATTTTGTCCAACAAGTCTTTTTATTTCTATGTGTTGCATGCTTGTGCTGCCAGAGTTTAGCTTAAAGTTTAGTTAAAAACAAATGCACATGTAATGTTTTCCTCCTTGCCTTTGTTTTAAACTAAACTTTAAACTTTTAGCTAAACTGCAGCAGCACAAGCGTGCAACACAGAAATAAAAAGACTTGCTGGAAAAAATTAAGTATAAACATTTAATACACACAAATGCAATAACTGGAAAAACAATTAATATATATTAAAAAAAATAAAAGTTAAATTATGTGTTCAAATATATGGTCTAATTTATTGGAACTAACCTGGAAAAATAAATATGAAAGCTAATTAAAATATGAAACAGGAGATAAAGTTCTCCTTTTTTATTTAATTGGTGCATTTTAAGTGTATTTATTTAGTGGTTCATATAATTCTGTTTTTATTTCTAATTATGTCAGTTTTGGTCCTCCGTACTGCAATCATCAATTGTCAGTTTTGGTCCTCCGTACTGCAATCATCTATTCATTCATATCAAGTGTGTCGAAGCAGAGAAACAAGTAAAACATGCAGAGCTGTGGCCCTTGAGGACAAGGATTGCCCTAGATTCTTGTTTTGATCTTCTGCTGCCATGCCATTCTTTTGATTTTATTAAATAAAGCCTTTTTTGCAACCTTTTTGTATCAATTTCCTTTCAGTTCTGCACCTGGGGTGCAATCCTTCCAAGCATTCATGACAGAAAAGGCTCAAGTGAAACCTCTTCAGTGGGTTTGTAATGATTCTTTGTATTTTCCACATCTGAAAAAATGCTTAAATTTAATATTGAAGCAAAAGCTTGAATTAGTTGAAAATACTCTGCTGAATCATCACCTTAGCATGGTGGAGGAGTTTTTGTGCTGGACATACTAAATCAAGGAGCTCAGTGTCCTTTGCCTGGATATGGGTCACCGGGGCCCCACCCTGAAGCCAGGCATAAGGGAGGGGCTCGTCGGCGAGCACCGGGTGGCCCGGTCTCTACCCGTGGGACCTGACCAGGCTCAGCCCGAACAAGCTACATGGGTTTGCCTGCCTGTGGGCCCACCACCTGCAGGACGTACCATATGAGGCAGTAGCCAAAGGCGGGGGCTTTGGTGCTTTGACCCAGGCTTACCAAAGCTGGCCCTTGGGACATTGAATGTCACCTGTCTGGTAGGCAAGGAGCTGGTGCGTGAGGTTGAGATGTACCGACTAGATATAGTTGGGCTCACCTCGATGCACAGCATTGACTCTGGAACCAATCTCCTCCAGAGGGGCTGGACTTTATTCGACTGTGGAGTAGCCCATGGTGAGTGGTGTCAAGCTGGTGTGGGTTTACTTTTAATCTCCTAACTTGGTGTCTATGTGTAGGCACTTGGGCCAATAGATGAGAGGGTAGCTTCCTTGCACCTTTGGGTAAGGTGACGGGCTCTGACAATTGTTTGTGCCTATGCACTAAACGGCAGTTCAGAGTATCTGGCCTTGGACTCTTTAGCAAGGGGGGACTTCAGTGCTCACATGGGTAACAGCAGTGTGACCTGAGGTGTGATTGGGAGGGACAGCCTCTCCAATCGGAACCTGAAAGGTGTCCTGTTGTTGGACTTCTGTGCTAGTCACCGTTTCCCCGTCACAAACACCATTTTCGAACATAAGGGTGTCCGTAAGTGCATGTGGCACCAGGACACCCTAGGTCCTGGATCAATGAGTGACTTTGTAGTCATGTCATTTGATCTGCAACCGTATGTTTTGGACACTCGGGTGAAGAGAGGAGCTGTCAACTGATCACCACCTGGTAGTGAGTTGGATCAGATGGTGGGGAAGATGACAGACAGACCCAGTAGACAAATGTGTAGTGAGGGTTTGCAGGGAATGCCTGGCAAAAGAAAGCATCAGAAAGATCTTCTACTCACACCACCGGGAGAAGTTTAACCACATCCCAACTGAGACAGTGGGCACTGAGTCCGAGTGGGCCATGTTCAGAACCTCAGTTGTTGAGGCAGCTGCCTTGAACAGTGGCCGCAAGGTTGTCGATGCTTCTCATTGCCATCCTCAAACTCAATGGTGGACATCCCAGGTTGTCAAACTGAAGGATTCCTATTGGGTCTTGTTGACTGTTAGGACTTCGAAGGCAGCTGAGGAGTATCTGTATCTCAGATTCACTGCTAAACACATCTCAAACAAAGGCTTGTTTTGCAAAAAAACAAAATTTTAACAAAATCATGTTCAAGTCTACAAATAGATGGGCCAGTCTTTCAGAAACTTCTGGGCCACAGACCATGCCTGGGGTTTCCCCTCAACTTAAACTGTTTTCACCTCATCTCACCAGCCTTCAGGTAAGTGTCAGGTTTTCAATTAACCAAACTAAACCATTTTGATGTCAATAAGGAGTGTGTGCATTTTGCAGTCATAAATGCATTGTTTTGCATAAATAAATTGTGGATAGGCCTTCTTTTATATATATATATATATA
>NW_013952854.1:281000-282973 GCF_001266775.1 Austrofundulus limnaeus | reverse complement strand
GTCCCCAATCTTACTGGCTAACATCAACGGGTCAAACTCATTACACAGGAATCCAGCATTTGAATACAAATTCTTGTTAATAAATGTTCAAAAACACAATAGTCACTAAAGTTTTTAAAAATGTGTTTAATTGTTTAATATGAAACGGTCGAATTAATGGTTGAATTAATGTATTAAATGATTTATTATATACATATGTGTACAATGTAAAAGAGGGTTTACTATTATAAATATTATTTGTACTTTTGCAGCTGGTTGTTCTTTTGAAGACTCGATACGCAGATACAATAAAACATTTTTACGTATTAGTGTATGAATAATGCACGATAAAAAGAAAAGGCATATGCACTTTTCTTTGAAAGAAAAAAACATAATAATGACCGTTTCATTCTTCTTTAGAAAACCATGATATACTGTATCTGTTCATTCTTGTCACTGAAGCTGGTTTGCCATTTTATTTGTTGTGACAAGTAAAACATGATGAGTGAGGGCATTGCATAATTCTGTGGAAATGTGTCAACACTTCATAGGAACAGCAATGAGGAAGTACATTTACAGAAAAAAGCAAGAGCTCTGTCTTACAGCTGAATGTTGTGGCTTGTTTGTTACGTCCAGTAAGTCAGCTCAAAGATCTATTATCCTTTCAAAAGTAACTGATAGATAAATATGCTGTTTTCACTCTTCCAGTAAAAATTCGGTGTATAAGATCTGTAGGTAGGTCTTGAATCTTACATGGACATGAAATGATCAAAAATTCACATTTTTTCAGTATTTACAGTTAAAAAAAAACAATTTTCAATGAATGTAAAAAACAAAATGAACATGACATGACGCAAATACACTGTAGCATCTGAATAGGACTTGAAGCATTTGTAAAAGCACAGTATGTTTCAAAACAAATGTTTTGACTTGACTTACTAAGAAGTGAAAAAAACTGGACCGCAGTTTCCTGATTTCACAGCAAATCCAGAAACCAAATCGAACTAAATACCGTGATAGTCGCTGATCACTTCTATAGTCTTGCCAGCAGATGTCATTGGGAGAAAAGGCAGCAGAAGCCCAGGCTGACACTGTGCATTCTGGGTATTATTAATGAAACCTGGAGTGAAGGGGCTGAAGTTGGGCTGGGGGATCTTGTTGAACGTTTCTTCTGGATACTTCTTTAAAAGATGCTCGAAACTAGCATTTATCTTTTGTAAAAGCAGAGCATCAGGCTGCTCCACTTTAYTTGGAACTGGCTGGAAATCAGTTCTCTCGGGAAGAAAACTGGGGGAATTATTGGGMAAACAGCCGTAGAAGGGGTTTTCATGTTTGAAAGCTTTMTCGCAGCACATCTCAAACCCTTTAGGGCCAGTCTTCAGCTCRCCAGAGGTGGTTGTGTTGGTGTGACCGAAGGTAYCGTGTGAAGCTCTGTGAGGACATGYGTCACACCRCTGATGTGGCATTTCTGTTGGCACGAGAGATGAAGCATCTTGTTGTGCAGGAAGSAGATGAGCCTGTCGGTCAGGATTGTTCACCATGTCGCTCGTGTTAGGAGAGCACACACAGCCAGAAAACCTTTCAGTCTGCGATTGCACTTCCAAACTATCCGTCTTCCTCTGACCAGAACAGTTTGGTAAAAGCAGAGAATAGGTCTKATTGAAAATGTCGCTTGATCSAGAATTGTTTTTATTTTTCAGTTCCTGCGAGCAGCCGGACTCTTGATTAGCTACTAGAATTTCAGGAAAAAGTAGCTTCTTTGACCTGAAGAGAGACAAACACTTACTTTAAATACAATTCACACTGTARAGGAAATGCAYTTACAAATGTGTTTGTGCAGTCATACTAACATTTCTTCCTCTGTAACACAGACAGATATTTCAATCGGTGGAATCATGGTTATCACCTGAAACAAAAAAACATTACATGATGAAATCATCCTGCAGAATGGAGCCATTTTTACACACAGTGAAACAAAACTGTATATATATACA
>NW_013952854.1:273486-276506 GCF_001266775.1 Austrofundulus limnaeus | reverse complement strand
ATACTGACTACCACATTTTTTCCTGATTTCTTTTAGTGTTTCTTAAACCCTGACCGTAGTCCTCATCAGACTGTCATAGAAAGACAAAGTGTCTTCAGTCAGAGGCTTCTTCAACTTCGCTGTAATACAGACCGCTACAGAAGATCTTTCCTGCCCACAGCCATCAGCATCTACAATAAGTTTTTAGTTAAATGAGTTACAACAACACCTAATTTCCCTCTGGGATCAATACAGTATTTTTGAATTGAATTGAATTGAATATTTTATTACATAGACTTGAACTTGATATTGGGATTAGAGGAACAGCTCTAAAATGGTTTGAGTCATTTAACTGATAGATTTCAGTTTGTTAATGTTAATAATGAATCTTCTTCTTACACCAGAGTAAGTCGTGGAGTTCCTCAGGGTTCAGTGCTTGGACCAATCTTCTTTACTTTGTATATGCTTCCTTTAGGTAAAATTATTAAACAGCATGGGATAAATTTCCATTTTTTACACTGATGATACTCATATTTATCCAAGAAACCTGATGAATCCAACCAGTTATTTAAATTACAAGCATGTCTTACAGACATAAAAACATGTATGACTCTTAACTTTCTACTTCTAAACTCAAATAAGACAAAGGTTATGGTTTTTGGACCTGAACATCTTAGGGATCAACTTTGTAGCCTTTCACCTCCTCTGGATGGCATTAATCTGGCCTCCAGTTCTAATGTAAAGACCTTTGTGTTATTTTTGATCAAGATATGTCCTTTAACCCCCACATTAAAAATGTTACCAGGACCGCCTTCTTCCACCTGCGTAACATCACTAAAATTAGAAATATTTTGTCCAAAAATGATGCAGAAAAACTGATTCATGAATTTATCACATCTAGACTGGATTACTGTAATTCTTTATTATCTGGGCATCCAAAAAAAACTCTTTAAGAAGTCTTCAGTTAATCCAAAATGCTGCTGCTAGAGTTTTAATGAGAGTTGGAGGGAGAGATCATATTTCTCCAGTTTTAGCTTCTCTCCACTGGCTCCCTGTCAAATTTAGAAGAGAATTTAAAATTACTCCTAACATACAAAGCTCTTAACAACCAAGCTCCACCTTAAATTAAACATCTTATTGTTCAATACTTTCCTAACAGAGGACTTCGCTCTCAGACTGCAGGTTTACTTATGGTTCCTCGAGTTTCTAAAAGTAGAATGGGAGGCAGAGCTTTCAGTTATCAAGCTCCTCTCTTGTGGAACCAACTTCCAGTTTCTGTCCGTGAGGCTGACACTCTGTCTACTTTTAAGAATAGACTGAAGACTTTCCTTTTTGATAAATCCTATAGTTAGACTTGGGTTTCCAGAATTAATCTTCATTTCTGCTGCTGTAGACTTAGACTGCTGGAGCACAAACTGAGCACATTTCTTCACTCTGCTTTTGTCTTTAGTCTCTCTTCTCTACATGTTTATTGTAATTATTTCTATCATGTTTTTTCTTTGTCTCTTCCAGAAGAAGGTGCACCTGGACCAGTCCTGGACCAGTTATTCTGTGTTTGTCTGTGTCTCTTTCCTGTCCCTCAACCAGCCGGTTGAGGCAGATGGCCGCCTGTCCTGAGCCTGGTTCTGCTGGAGGTTTCTTCCTGATTAGCAGGGAGTTTTTCCTCTCCACTGTTTGCTCAGGATGGGAGACTGTGATGAAGTGATTCAACACAATCTGCTGGTTTCTTCTTTAGATTATTCTTTTTATGTACAGTGTCCTGAGACAACGTATGTTGTGACTTGGCGCTATATAAATAAACTTGAACTTGAACTCAAAAAATGTTTGAGACCAGTTGATGAGACTAGAAGTGTTTTTGGCAGCAGCTCAAATGAACTGTTAACTCACCATTTTAATTCTTCAAACTAAAGTCATTCAAAGAGCAATCTGTGACAGCAGTGCTGGACTGGCCATCGGGCATAGCGGGCACTTGCCCGGTGGGCCGGTGGTGATTTTGGGCTGGGCAGGCCTGTCATGAACCAAAAAAATATATAACTAATTTTTTGTCGACCGCAACGGCCCATTGGTTGATTTTCTTGAACAATATCGAGCTAATCCAATGAAATCTCTCAGCACCCCTTGGCTGGCCCGGCCAGCCTCTCCCCTTTCGACCAAAGTTATTAATCTCTGCTCTGACCATTAGAGCTGTTCGGAGCAGAGTTGGAGAGAAGCAGGAAACACTGGACAAAGCATGCTGAACTTATTTCTAAGTTTATCTGACTTATTTAATTTTATTTATTGTTTTATCATCCTGCAGGCTCTGAGAGATAAATTCATTTGAAGCTGACTTTTTGATAGAATTGTTAAGATTACTCTAAATGTCTGTAAACCTGCAAAATGAGGGAAAACCTGTGTCAATTACAGACAATCTGTTCACGTGAGCAGTTGTCAGTCAGCACCCGTCGTCCTCCAGATGCACGACGGAGCGTGTGTGAGCCAATCGCTTCTTTTGATACTGATCAGCTGACTGATTTAAATACACCTTAACATTCATGAGGTACTTTGCAATGACTGTTTATGGTTGAGTGTGGGCATGTAGAGGGTAGAACCTGAGGCGGGACCTTGAGCGCAAACTCTGAGATGAAGCTGTGATCTAAAAAGGGAAAATGCGGTGAAACATGCGTACGCACGGTTTTATAAATCTGATTTTTTTTTGGCGTACGCCATTTTCGCCTTTTGGCCATACGTTCACTTTTAGTATGGTTTCCACGCAATCCTTTGTAAATCTGACCCCAGATGTTTACTAAAACAAACACATTAGTTTTTTTAATAAAACATACTGTAACTGCAGCTTCTTAAGATAAAATGTGATAAAAGTTGGTCTGTGAGTGTGTTCACGTTTTACAGCAGATTTTTATATTTCTTATGTTGAAATATAAGAAATAAATAAATAGGTTTGGGTCAAATGAAATAATTTGACCTGAAATCAGAATCCATGGGTTATGTTTACTGTACTAAATGTACAGGCCAGTTGTCACTCTTTCAGAGATGAGGATGTTCTC
>NW_013952854.1:270622-273141 GCF_001266775.1 Austrofundulus limnaeus | reverse complement strand
ACTTTTTTCTTTTTGATTTTTTACCTGGATTACTGAGATGCATCAGGACGTACTAAATGTTAAATAAAATAGGCTATACATCCCTAAATAAACACTACAGTATATTAAATTTAAAAATTAAACATTTAGATGTGAATCAGAGCTCTACATTTGACTTTTAGGAAGGCGGAAGTTTTAGTTTTATTTCATTTGATGATGTGTTAGTTTAAAATCTTACAGCAGCAGAACTATGATGATACATAAATACTAAGGTTGCAACGATACAGAAAATTCACGATTCGGTTCGGTTCGATACTTTAGTCTCACGGTTCGATATTTTTTTCGATACAAAAAAGAGAAATTTCCATGCCCATTTTAACTTGTAATTTATCTAAATTAATTATGAACATTTGTTTAACCTCAAAAGTACAGTTTTTAATTTAAATGTTGCTGAAACAGCAAGTTTTTCAGTGGATCTGCGCTTAAAAATCCAGCCTTGGTGGAGTAGTCGAACACAGATCCACTGATCCTTCAACACAGAGCATCTTCAAGATGAAAAAGTAAATTTTAAAAATCTGTATTGTTCGATACAAGTGTGTATTGAACCTAAAGCACTGTTCGATATGGTTCAATGTGGGTACATGTATTGTTGCATCCCTAATAAATACTGTTTCAGTCACATTGTAATATTTCAGTCTCACCAGGTAAAGAAAGAGCTTCTTACTGAGAGTAACTGAATTTGGTCTCTGTTACCATGATGACCTAACAGGACCTAAAGAAATCCTTCTTTGTGACTGAAAAGTTTAAATTTAGCAGTTGTCTGATCTGTTCTCGTCAGTTTGTATCCAGCTCTGTGGTGATCCACTGACTGAGCATCAGAACCTCATGAACATTTAAGTCTCTGAGTGGAAGAAAAGCTCATCAGTTTATTTAACATTGTTACTCTCTTCCTTGTAGGCTGCTGCACTTTAACTTGTGAAACAACACAACATGCAAACACATCCTCTGGTATTCCTACTGTATATTGTATAAATAATGATAGTGGGCCACCAGGATAGTGCTGTAGTACTTGAAACTAGTCTTGGTCTTAAGACCGGTCTCAAGACCAGTTTTTGATGGTCTTGGTCTTGTCTCGGACTCGATAGCATTTGTACTCGGTCTTGTCTCGGTCTCGGACATTGAGGACTCGAAATTTTATTTCAAGACCAGTCAAGACCACAACTGTAGAAATATCACTAAATAGCCAGACTATTTTCCAAGTTATTTGTTAACAATCTTGCTTTCATTGGATTTAAAATGTAGCTACTGATTCAAATTCAAACCTGACTCATTGCTATTTATGTATTTTTGTTAGCGGCTGTCACCCATCCGCACCCCCTGTCACTCACACACAGCACTCCCAGAAAGTGAACCGTGGTTCCCTGGGAACGGTAAAAGATGTCTTCAAAAATAAAAAAATTTGGCTACATTATTCATAAATAATATCATTAACAACAACAACCAGGAGAAAGCGTACAGCAACTTGTAAATCTGTTAGTACTTTACTTTCAGAGACAGTGGGTACAAACTTTAAACTTTTATCATCACTAACATTAACAATCTGCCTCTGTAGCAAAAGTCTTTCCTCTGCCCTCACACAAAGATTTTGTCAATATTAGCTCTATATATTAAGTTAGCTAAAGTGGGGGAAAAGTATTTAGTCAGCACCAATTGTTCAAGTTGTCCCACTTAAGATGAGAGGTCTGTGATTGACATCATAGTTAGACCTCAGCTATGAGAGACAAAATACTATTTTCCCCACTGTACATGTGTACACAATCCTCCATCTTTTAGGACACTTTTCTTTTAAATCTGGTCTTGGTCTTGTCTTGGTCTCGCCCTCCCTTGGTCTTTGTCTCGCCTTGGTCTAAACCCTAAAAGTCTTGGTCTCGTCTCGGTCTTGAGACACTGTGGTCTTGGTCTTGACTTGGTCTCGGGTTAGGTGGTCTTGACTACAACACTACGTCAGGACCAAAAAATGCCCGAGCCATTTTTTGGTCCCAGCCCAGCCCAGCCCTGGTGACAGGTAAGATATCAGTTGTTCATAACGTCTCTGCAGAAACTCCCTTTGAATTTCAAAAAAAGAAGAAAAAAGTAAACAATCCACTTTTAACGCTTTGACTGTGAGGCATTTGAGAGTTCCAGACCTAAAGTTAATCTTTCATGTTTGTTCATATTTTTCCCTGGATCCCTTTACTTCCTGTACGCATCACTTTTCTTTTAAAAAGACCAACAATAATATACACTCACCGGCCACTTTATTAGGTACACCATGCTAGTAATGGGTTGGACCCCCTTTTGCCTTCAGAACTGCCTCAATTCTTCGTGGCATAGATTCAACAAGGTGCTGGAAGCATTCCTCAGAGATTTTGGTCCATATTGACATGATGGCATCACACAGTTGCCGCAGATTTGTCGGCTGCACGAATCTCCCGTTCCACCACATCCCAAAGATGCTCTATTGGATTGAGATCTGGTGACTGTGGAGGCCATTTGAGTAC
>NW_013952854.1:267590-269502 GCF_001266775.1 Austrofundulus limnaeus | reverse complement strand
ATATTTTATCATTTAATTTGTGAACCTTTTAAAAAAGGACTAAACTGCGCAGTGGACCTGATAAATACTTACAGGTTTTATATGTCCACACCTTGCTGCTGTCACTGTACACCTTATTCCATTCTGTGAAGCTTCTCATGCTGATCATGTATACTGTATCTGAATCCAGGTCTTTACCATTTATTACATGGTACTGCAGGTCCTCATCCTTAGCTGGTTTGACAAGTGGAGATACCTGGTACAGGAAAATAAATGTTAAAAAATAAGAGAGAGAGAGATTGATGAATTGGTCTAGTTTCAAACAAACCACCTCACCTGGTTCGTCTTGTCTCCTTGCTTATAAAAAGTCACTTCAGCAGTAATCCGAGGATTTAACCATTCTTTCATGTTTGTTTTCCACCTGACCTCCACGTTTCCATTGGATTCTTTCACTGAGACAATTGTTGGAGTGTTAGCTTTAACTGTAACAACAGAAGAAAGGAAAGTTAAACTTTAACCTGCTCTGAGAATATCTGAAAAAGCAGAAGATGTTTTATAAAACTCAACATACAGCTCTCTGTGGTGTTCACAATTTTCACCTCCACCTC
Organism: Austrofundulus limnaeus; assembly: GCF_001266775.1. Taxonomy (NCBI): domain Eukaryota; kingdom Metazoa; phylum Chordata; class Actinopteri; order Cyprinodontiformes; family Rivulidae; genus Austrofundulus; species Austrofundulus limnaeus. The sequence goes on along the minus strand of NW_013952854.1, from coordinate 268,915 downwards.
TTTGTTTCCTCTGCAGACCTTCACAGTATAAATTTCATTAAAAGTCAAAGTTAATTTCTTAGAGCAGCAGCACTTATTGTTGCACTGCTGAAGAGGGCAGGAGTATTTCCTGTGGAGAAGAAAACTTTCTGTTAGATCTTTAACATCAACACAATAAAAAAAACTTAAAACATGAGGAAAATGTTAAATAAAACCAACTCACTTTTCATCAAAGTCATCCTGGATGGTTAATTTGTACTCAGAACAGTTTTTCACCTCAAATTGGCAAAGCATGCTTTCTATGTCATGGTTACAGTCAAGATTAAGTTTTACATCACCTCCTGTACAAAACAAACATTACAAAATATTAGTTTATTACTCCTCTATGGATGAGTTATATATAAAAAAGTCCACCCTAGTTACCAAAGACGAGATGCGCGTTCACGCAGAGTCCAAAAAGAAGCAGTGGGAGGAAAGCCATTCTTCTGTCTGCTGCTCTTTTAAAGTAAAATCCCCCCAAAATTAGATAATTTCCTTGAATTAATATCGCATGGTTATTTAGATTAAAAGTTTTGTGTCGACAGTCTCCTCTGCGGTTTACAGGCGGAGTGAATGAAAGCGCCTCGAACTCTTCCTGGCTGTTTTTCTGGATTACACTTCTGAGGAACTTTGTTCCTCCTCCTCCTCCTCGGTTTCCCGTAAGAGAGGAGAGGAGACGTCACATGGGCTCTGCAGATCAAAAACATCACTTTTCTGGTAAAGAAAAAGCACAGGACTCATTCAAAGCCGACACGCGCCAAGTCAGAGGTGGCATTAGAAAAAAAAAACAGTGGTGCGTTTAAGTGCACGGAGCAACAACTGCTGTTAGGGGATACAGGCACAGATACAGGAGAAACCATACGGACTGGCGCTGCTTCTGCGGCCGCCATCTTGGATGGGTGCCTGTCACGCTCCCAGCGCATTTATTTATATTGAGAAAGCTGTTCATCTGCCTAAAAATAAAAAATAAAAACGCTACTCGATTTTTTTTTTTTTTTTTGGTGCATCAGCAGCAAAGTGACAGGAAGTTCACACAGGGTGAACATATTTTGTATGAATTAGAAATAAAGAGCATTTTAAAGCATTTAAAGAAAACACATTTTGTAATAAAGAAATATGTTTGATTGTTCCTTTGAAGTTATTTCTCTTTAACACAATCTTAATTATTTACACAGCAATAACACAAGAATTTATACATACGTATATTTGTTTTATTGTGCTTTGAATGCACACGTGTGTACCTGTTTATATTGTATATATATATACGTATATTTATAATAATAAATGTGACCCATCACATCGAAATG
>NW_013952854.1:265263-266777 GCF_001266775.1 Austrofundulus limnaeus | reverse complement strand
GTATATATATATACAATATAAACAGGTACACACGTGTGCATTCACAGCACAATAAAGGAAATATAAATAAATTCTTGTGTTTTTGCTGTGTAAACAAAGACAATTTAAGAGAATTAAAAAGTATTTCAGCATGAAAGCTCTTATTTTTTTTGTATATAATGCTAAATCAGTGAGTCAGAGAACAAACATCAGCAAAATGTAAACAAAAATTACATCTTCAAATGTACATGTGAGGGTTCACAAAGAGAGACACCGCAGATTAGTCAAAAAATGTCTTATTTATTTACAAAAATTAAAAGAAAAATGCAGTTTGGGCCAATAAAAGAGGTTAACACAACAAAATTTAACTAAGGTACCAACTTATGAACTGAAAAATTAACTGATTAATTGATAAAACTTTTCAAAGTAACACTTAGTGACACATGTAACAGAAAGTAACTTAGATTAATGAAATTTGTACATTTACAAAAAACAAACCCATAAGATACCAAACAGATAGTAAAATAGTGACACAACCTTGTGTGTCTGCAGGTGCTGCAGTCACAGTATGTGTATACTAAAGCATTATTTACAATTTAACATCACCTCTAATCCTGTCAGTCTTTTGTCTTGAGGTGATCTCTTCAGAGTTTGCACAAACCTCTCTGTTCTGATTAAACTTCTCAGTCTGTAGGAGGTCTGCTGAAGAAAAAGAAGAGATAAAGAGAACCAGTTCCTGCTGTCATCATTTTGTTGATTGCAAAATAACAGTAGCTACAATGATAAAATATTATAAATATTAAATAATCAAAACTATTGTTCAGTCTTACTTGTGAAAAGGTAATCCCATGTGATCTGCTTTCAAAACTTTGTAGATTAATGCACCAAATAAGGGCATAGTCTCTTGCTCCAGTGCTGCCTAGAGACCCCCATCCAATATGGCGGCGCCGAGCATGGGATTCTACCCACCATGAAGTATCCATAACTTATGGATAAAGGCCTCTCAGTCGATTAGACGGTGACCATATTTTATATAACCATATGAAGTCTTTTTATTTGTTTCTATTTTATTATGTTTATTTGTCTCATATATTCCTTAAATTGTAAACAGCACGTACACAAAAAGCAGTGAATGACTCTCAACAATGAAAATCCATAATATTTCACAATAAATACATTATTTTCTTTGTTTGGTGATTTACACACATTTAAGAACAATATAAAATGATTAGCGTTATTTCGCAAGACACAAGGAACTTACATTTTGTGAATGAAATTGATTCATTCAGATCATTTATTTATTAATTTGTTTTTCCTTTGGAGAATTACTTTTTATGAAGCAAAACACAAGAAAAACATAAAAAGGACTCAGGTTGATTTCTTAAGCAAAGTCGTGTGTTTCTAACAAATAATATGGACGTATGGAACAAACACAACATGCTTTTTGCAAACAAACAAACAAACAAACAAACAAATAAAGAAACAAAGAAAAGCATGGGTTTTACAGAATTTTAGCTTAGTACAATATTTCAGAA
>NW_013952854.1:263734-264858 GCF_001266775.1 Austrofundulus limnaeus | reverse complement strand
GTGTTTCAGTTTCGTTTTCAACCAACCTGCAGTTCACAAACTGTCCACGCGATGTCAGTATTGTCACCGGAGTCTATAAATAAAACCACGAAGAAAACAATCAAAACTTCCGAGGCCAACCCGATGGCAGGCGGATGTAAATATATACATGTATATATATGTATTGTTTTGTTTGATTTGATATTTCAGTGCAGTTTTTGCTACAAACACCTCTCCAGTCATAGCTGAGTTAAACCGACCTTCATGCACTCTGAGAAGGGTTTGTTAATCGGAGGTCAGCCTGTTCAGGATGTCTGTCAGGCGGGCTCTGGTGGACGGTGCTGTTCTGTCTCTTCAGGATTCGTGCGTGTTTTATCCGTGTTGTAAAAGCTGCTTTTCACGCGTTGACACAGAACAGCTGGACTCCGCAACAAGGTAACAAATAATGGATGATGTGTTGTCATTAGTTGTGCTGTAAGTCAACGACAGGTTCTGTCTCCACCATGCTTCAAACTGAGCTTTGTCCCTCCTCAGGTGTCGGTGCTCCAGGTGTGGCTCCAGGTGTTTGGGGGACCAGGTGGACTACAGATACCGTCTCTCTCTCAGGGTGACCCGGGACAGCTGCGTGTTTGATGTGACGGTGTTTGGAAACAGCTTGAATGTGTTTTTTGGTATTCATGCAACTGGATTACAGAAGTAAGTTCAGTCAATTCAAATAGTGATCCCAGTAGTGTTGTAGTGTCAGCTCATCTGCTGACATAATGACATAAACCATCTCAGACAACAGTGTAAACATTTTTTTTCTTGTAGGTTAGTGGTGAACCAGGATGGTCCTGTAGAACCATCAACAAAGTCCAGATTGTTGATGAAGGCTGTCAGAGACTGTTTTATTGGAAGACATTTCATCTTTGGCATAAAGGTACAAAGACTGATTGGGTTTATCCTGGGACATGATTTATGCTGAGCTTATACAGAACAATGGGCCTCATGCAAAAACCGTTCGTACGCACAGGTTTGTTCTTAAGTTGTGCGTACGAGTGATTTAGGAGAATTTGTGGCATTCACCAATGTTTTCGTATTCTAAGATTTTTTTCAGATAACGAGTGGTCCAGACCTGTCGTATATTTTATGAGCAGTCAGTCTGC
>NW_013952854.1:257802-260813 GCF_001266775.1 Austrofundulus limnaeus | reverse complement strand
GGCTTTGGGCATGTTTTTTATGAGAGTATAACATTATAACATGATATAAAACTCAAAAAATTGATTTTACTTTATTTCCCTTTTAATAAATAAACTGATAGCAATAAAAAGGTTTCTATTGTAAAATTTCTGGGACCATTTGAATATTTCTGTTGATGCATCAATTTGGTCTTAAATGTTGTTACTAATGGTCTTAAAAGGTCTTAAATTGAACTTACTGAAACCTGCATGAACCCTGGATTTAGAAGTGAAAGATGAAATGATACTCTATGGTAAGTAAATTAGCATGTCACCATTAGTCTGTAATGTTATTTCAGCTCTGTTTGTATTCATCTGTCTCCTTTAGCTGACTGGAACAGAAAGTGGACCTTGGTTTGGAGGTCCTGACTCTAATGACCCCAGCAGCAGAGAGACGGCCCAGTTTGTTGCCAGTCAAATGATTCTTCCTAAAGCCTCGGGCCTGTCTGGCTGCACTGTGCTCAGCTATTATCAGGCTCTCCTTCAGAAAGCTTCAGAATACGAAGAGGGGTCCGCTGATCCGGCTGCACCTCTGCTGCTCGATCCTGGTACCAGCAGCAGTTTCAGTACCGCTCCTCCGTGGGCCTCGGGTCTTCTCTCCCAGTCACAGCTCAGGTGGGGAAACAAAAACACAACCGTCTGTATCAAGCCTGGTGATTTTCTTGAAAGTAAATTCTAGTTCTGAAAACTGCACTAACCATTTTAAAAAAATCACATTATTTTAATGCAACGTCGGCGTTTTGTCTTAACCTCACACATCAAAGAAAAGAAAATTCACTTTTGCGTCGTAATTTGACAACTGCCTTTATTTCCATCCTAGACCGCAAAACCTGGACCTTTCACTCACTCCCACTCCTCCGTGGGAACAATCTCTCGGAGTTGTGACATCATCGGCAGAGCAGGAGGAGGAGGAGGAGGGCTGCAGTGCACAGGATGGTGGACACGCGGAAAACAGCAAAACGCCGCTCTGTGAGCTGGAAAAGCATAAAGTAGCAGAAGAAAGAACTTCTCTTCTCCGGTCAGAGCAGAGTCTTAACAACAGTCCATTTGTTGGATATCCAAACCTGTATTTTGGAGCAACGGTTGGGAACAGCTTCAGCGTGAACTCGTGTTTTAGTCCATTCCAACCTGTCCGCAAACGTTACAGCGTCCCTCAGAAGGAGTCATCTACAAGTCAACTCACCCGATCGGTTTTATCAAGCTCGTCTGCGTGGGAGGATTTACCTTTTTCTGAGAGCCTCACAGAGTTTCTGCACAAACAGGACAACGATTTTGAAGCTCTGGGTGAAATAAAACCAAGTTTAAATGTGCAAAATGAAAAGCAGACAGCAAGAACTTACCTGGAAAGCACAAACCCAGCAGTTAGATTGACTTCTGCTCGTCAGAGAAACACACGGGTGAGACGCAGCCGTTCGTTCACATTGTCAGACATCAGTAATACGCCTGCACCAGGTGGAGGCGATCGACCCGATCCATCTATTCAAGAACACGACGGGCCTGAAGACGAAAACGTTAATTCTCACGAGCGTGTTTCAGAGAACGACAAATCTTTTTCGACTCGTGAAGAAAAAGAAGAGCAGCTTGAAGAGGACAGTTACAACTGCTCAGCTGATTTATTCAGCGACGAGAACACGGACGCAGAGTCTGTGAGGTCGACCGCGCGCACGTGTCTGTCCGAGCAGCAGCGTCCGAGGGCTGAAAGTGACACCCAGTTAACGCCGCAGAAGCAACTGCAAATTAGCAAGTGCAGCAAAAGAGACAGTTTAGCTTTACACGGAGCTGAACATCTGGACTTCGTCCCGCCGTCTCAGTCCACTCCCGTCGTTAAACCGAGCGCTGTGACGCGGTCGCTCAGCGCATCGCGCAGAAACGTGACGGGCGAGATTTCTATAAAAATGCTGGCGTGGAGCAGGAGATCCAACAGATCTGCTTCAGGAAGGAGGTTCAGGAAATCAGAGGAGCATAAAAACCAGCTTCAAGGTGGTCAGGACGAGTCAACGAGAGCAGCTGATCACGAGCGGGACTCCAGAGTCGGACATGTGACTGTTTGTGATTTAGAGGATGATGAAGGAGTAGTTGCTCCCACTCCTGATGGTAAAACACAGCGTGCTGCGTCCAGAAGGAGACGAAGGACTGCAAGCAGCAGCAGTGATCTGGGTCTGATCAGGAAAACATATCGGAGGAATGGAGTTGATTATCAAAGCCTTTTCCTGGATCCGACTCTCACATCACCTGAGGCACAAGCAGCAAATGATCAAACTGAGGCGGGTCAGGAGGGATTCAGTAACGCCTCCGATGATTCAAACCAGAGCTGTGATTGGTCTAGAGATCTGTTCTCTGACTCTGTTGCCCCATAAATTCAAGAGATGTTTGCTTGTTACTGGTGCTGCCTTACTCTGTTCAAAACTTAAAGTGGAAAACATCAGCGTAAGACAGGGGTGGGCAATCATGGTCCTGGAGGGCCGCAGCCCTACATGTTTTACATGTTTCCCTGCTCCAACACACCTGATACAGTCACTGAACTACCTCTGCCAAGTTCTGCAGTATGGAGGACCGACACTGCCATAATTAGAAATAAAAGCAGAAAAAGATAAATGAACCTTTAAATAAATAAATACATTTAAAATGCACCAAATAAGTTAAAAATGAAAACTTTACCTCATGTTTTATAATTTAATTGACCKTTATATTTATTTTTCAAGCTTAGTTCCAGCTTAGTCTGTATGGAGGACCGAAACTGCCATAATTAGAAATAAAAGCAGAAAAAGATAAATGAACCTTTAAATAAATAAATACATTTAAAATGCACCAAATGTTAAAAATGAGAACTTTACCTCATGTGTTATAATTTAATTGACCTTCATATTTATTTTTCCAGCTTAGTTCCAATAAGCTAATATTTTAACACATAATTGAAATTTTAATGTTTTATATTTTTTACATAGTTTTTACTTTAACTTGTACATGCATTTGTGTCTCTTGAATGCTTAAAT